>NC_091288.1:204705974-205005974 GCF_032444005.1 Ranitomeya imitator
CAGCAGAATAGTGAGTGCAGCTCTGGAGGATAATACAGGATGTAACTCAGGATCAGTAATGTAATGTATGTACACAGTGACTGCACCAGCAGAATAGTGAGTGCAGCCCTGGGGTATAATACAGGATGTAACTCAGGATCAGTAATGTAATGTATGTAGACAGTGACTGCTCCAGCAGAATAGTGAGTGCAGCTCTGGAGGATAATACAGGATGTAACTCAGGATCAATAATGTAATGTATGTGCACAGTGACTGCACCAGCAGAATTGGGGGTGCAGCCCTGGAGTATAATACAGGATGTAACTCAGGATCAGTAATGTAATGTATGTACACAGTGACTGCACCAGCAGAATAGTGAGTGCAGCTCTGGAGTATAATACAGGATGTAACTCAGGATCAGTAATGTAATGTATGTACACAGTGACTGCACCAGCAGAATAGTGAGTGCAGCTCTGGAGGATAATACAGGATGTAACTCAGGATCAATAATGTAATGTATGTGCACAGTGACTGCACCAGCAGAATAGTAAGTGCAGCCCTGGGGTATAATACAGGATGTAACTCAGGATCAGTAATGTAATGTATGTACACAGTGACTGCACCAGCAGAATAGTGAGTGCAGCTCTGGAGTATAATACAGGATGTAACTCAGGATCAGTAATGTATGTACACAGTGACTGCACCAGCAGAATAGTGAGTGCAGCTCTGGGGTATAATACAGGATGTAACTCAGGATCAGTAATGTAATGTATGTACACAGTGACTGCACCAGCAGAATAGTGAGTGCAGCTCTGGGGTATAATACAGGGTGTAACTCAGGATCAGTAATGTAATGTATGTACACAGTGACTGCACCAGCAGAATAGTGAGTGCAGCTCTAAGATATAATACAGGATGTAACTCAGGATCAGTAATGTAATGTATGTACACAGTGACTGCACCAGCAGAATAGTGAGTGCAGCTCTAAGATATAATACAGGAAGTAACTCAGGATCAGTAATGTAATGTATGTACACAGTGACTGCACCAGCAGAATAGTGAGTTCAGCTCTGGAGTATAATACAGGATGTAACTCAGGATCAGTAATGTAATGTACGTACACAGTGACTGCACCAGCAGAATAGTGAGTGCAGCTCTGGGGTATAATACAGGCTGTAACTCAGGATCAGTAATGTAATGTATGTACACAGTGACTGCACCAGCAGAATAGTGAGTGCAGCTCTGAAGCATAATACAGGATGTGGGAGTTGTAATAGTGGCCATTTTGGAAGGGTTGTCAGATTTTCTCACCTTTGTGACTTTGACCTCTGTACAATTCTAGCAATAAAGTGTTGCCCCAACAGCGGCACTTTCTGCCAAGAGGGCTGGTGCTCCTAATAAATACATCTAACTGGTTTTGGCTACCAGGGCGAGATCCTGTTGTGATTTAATGCAATGCTACCAGCCAGGCAGGGAATGAGCACTGACAGCCTGACAAGGGTGGGCCCGCTGAATCCTCCGCAGGCCGCAGACCTCACTTAGAACATATGGCACCGCTCTGCTGCCCCCAGCCCAATAATTACTGCTAACCACCAAGCTCAGGGTGCGCCAAGCTCAGACACACACACTGCCATAGTGTGCTCAGAGCAAGAACGCACGGGGAGGGGGCGAGAAGCGCGGGGTTAACCTATAGTGACAGAAATATATGTATGCGGAATAACATCGTGTTTTCTAATATTGCAGCATAATGTGAAAGGAAGAGAGAGATAACAATGTAGAGGAAAATCCTAGATGATGTTGGTAAAAACAACAAAAATAGCAAAAAAAAAAATTCTCTTACAGGGAAATTACACCTTAACACAAAATTTACTTTGCAGGATCGGAGTGTGAGCGGAAACCACAGTCATAGAGCTGTTTACCAGTGCCAAGTATATCGCCTGCCTGGCAGGGGCTGAAGACGAAGCAGAACATATTCCTTTCTGCTAATCAACTTCATTGTGGTCAGGATCCAGCTCTCCTAAAGAAGATCCTCCTGTGCCCCCAGATATCCAGCTCCTCGAGATCTAAAGCGGGTCTGTCAGCCCAAACTTACACTTCAAACTAATTACATAGCCTTGTAGGGGGCAAAGCAACAATATAAATTGTTATTTTTGTTTTTAAAACACTTCCTTCCTTGCCCCTCAAAAACTTTTTTTTTGTAATATGCAAATGAGGGTGCGCAGTGGACCCTTGGTGTGGCTAAATGCCTCGGTGCACTATTATACCCACTTATTCAGATTACCGCCATTCCTTTAGGAATCCAGCACTTTCTGAGGATAGACTGTGAAAAGAAAGCATACAAATCACTCTCTCCTCTCTGTTGACATTGCTCATTTTCTTTGCTATTACTCTGGCAGAGGAGAGAGCACACAAATCACTTTCTTATGACTTAATTGTTCATCTCCCCTGTGATTGCTTAATTGCAGTAGACAGCACATAAAATCACTCTCCCTTTGCTCTAACATTGCTTTTTTTTTCTGCTATCATTTCGCTACAGGACTGAGTGCACAAATCACTCTCTCCTCACTTCTGACATTCATCATTTTCTCGGCTATTACTTTCGTGCAGGTGTAAAGGGGTGTGTACGATTTTTTTTTATTTTTACTTAGGACATAGATAGGTAGAATTAGGTAGTGACTGTAGATAGGTAATGACGTTAGGATAACTGTCAATGTTTCGGACTAGTCCATAGTGGGAGGGGAATAGTGTTGGGGAAAGTGACTGCTTCCTGTAGGTACTCAGATAGGGCCAAGGTTATAAGTGGGTATCCGGAACTATATATAACTATATATATATATATATATATATATAATATATATATTAATGTATCTAAGCACTAACAGTATGGTAATTGCATCTTACCAGCCTGTTTGCACAGTGCCATGTGAGATCACTCCTGTCGGGGATTCAGAAGCCTCTGCTGAAGTAACGGGCCGTAATTTCTGATGTCATTTTTATTGACATCCGGCTCCCCCAGTTAGGCAATGGGGATCCGGCTGTCAATCAGGATGACCTCGGAAGTTCCGTCGACAAAGTTGGCCTGAAACGAAGCCTCTGCTCTGTAAAACGTGATGTCAGCAGAGGCTGCGGAATTCCCAGAAGGTGCGGTCTGTGACGACTCTGTGTCAGGGAAGAACAGCGCTGGGTACCACAGGGAGGTACGTTGCAATTACCTGCCTCTTAGTGCTTAGATACATTTTTTTTGTAAAGTGCCGGATATTTCCTTTAAGTTCGTGTAGAAAGTGTGGTCTGAACAGCAAGGGAGAATACACGTTGCTCTGGGCGGTACAAGGCCTTATTAAAATTCCCTTGGAGAATATACTCATCTAACGTCTGGCGCCTAAAAGGGTTTTCCGTGAACAAAATTAATTTTAATCATTAGATCTTGGAACAATAATAAATTCCACCATTCGATGTATTTAAATAAAATGTTCCTGTGCAGAGATAATCTTATAAATGTGTCCCTGCCGTGTACTGTGTAATGGCCATGTCTGACCGTACAGGAACATAGTCTGATCATACCACAGCTCCTGGGCAGGGGGCAATGGGGAACAATAGAGAATACAGACATTACAGCACCAGACTGCAAATAATTCTTTGAGGTAAAACATTTAAAAAAACAAAAAAAAACAAACAGCCCGTGAAATGCTTTACCTCACAAAAACAATCAGCTGTGATCCCCTGCTGTCCTGTCTGTATAGTTTTTTTGCTTTCTCCCCCGCCCAGGAGCTGTGGTATGATCAGACCATGTTCCTGTACGTTCAGACACAGCAGGGACACATTTATAAGATTATCTCAGCACAGGAACATTTTTTTAAACCACATCCAATTGTGGAAATTACTATTATTCCAAGATCTATTGCTTAAAATCAACTTTAAGATTAACTATGTTCATGGGAAAACCCCTTTAAGGATCGATTCTGGTGCTATGACGAGCACTTTAATCCCTTCTGTACAGAGGAAGATTGACATGGAAGTAGTGTTGAACCCCAGATGTACTAAGCTGGGGATCTCTAGTACTGACAGAAGCAGTGCCCTCAGGGATAGTCCAGATAGAACCAAGGGACAATCTGGAAGTGCACCCTGCTGTGGAATCAAGAAACGGAAAGTGTTGCGTCCAACACTACAGCGCTGCATTATCATATACATGGACTGTTGAGTAAAGTTCTTTGTGATGAAACGAACTGGGTGTCCCTTGATTTATTTGCGGTGGCTCCTGAAACTGGAGACCATGTAGAATACCAGGGAGACATGGATCAGCAGCTCACTCATGACTACCACCCTCTGGTACTTTACACAGGAGAAAGCTCACAAATAACTCTCTCCTCACTTCTGACATTGTTCATCTCCTCTGCTATCACTTCATTGCAGTAGAGAGTACACAAATCACTCTCTCCTCACTTCTGACATTACTTGTTTTCTCTGCTATTACTGAGGTGCAGGAGAGCGCTCATAAATCACTTTCTCCTCACTTCTGACATTACTTGTTTTCTCTGCTATTACTGAGGTGCAGGAGAGCGCTCATAAATCACTCTCTCCTCGCTCCTGACATTGCTGGACTCCTCCACTAGTACTTCAGAGCACAGAAATCACACCCTCCATGCAGCCGATACGGCTACACAGCAACACCTGAGTGACATCATCAGCTATGAGAGATTTGTGTTTTCTCTCTTGCACTGAAGTCACAGCAGAGAAGATGAGCAATGTCAGAAGGGAGGAGAGAGTGATTTGTGTGCGCTGTCCTGTGTGTGTGCGCGCGCGCATATATAATGAAGCTTTATCTTCAGGCAAGTGCTGGCTCTGAGCAATCCAGGGACACGAATCAACATATAAGGAGTAGCAGTTATCTAAATAAGTGGGCTGAATGGTGCACCATGGCTGTGGTGTAATGTATGTATGTATGTATGTATGTATGTATGTATGTATGTGTGTGTGTGTGTGTGTGTGTGTGTGTGTGTGTGTGTGTATATATATATGTGTGTATGTGTGTATGTGTGTATATATATATATATATATATATATATATATATATATATATATATATATATATATATATATATATATATGTATGTATGTATGTATGTATGTATGTATATGTGTGTGTGTGCAGTGGACTATATCAATTTATTGTGTCACTGGCAATAATGTAACATCTGTCTTGAAAAGCTGCAGGTCACATCCAGGTGTGAATATGTATTTCCCTGAGACAAGTAGACTTCTGTCTCCAATCTCACCAGGGGGTTCTGCTGGAAGCCAAGAAGAAAGGTAACATTTAATACCTCCTAGCTCTTTGAAGAGAGATGTTGATTACGGCCTCATAGTATCTCTGTGAGAACTTTTACACAAAGGATCACAAGAGAAAATAATATATTAATTGTGGGGCGCGGCCGTGGTCCAATCAAAAAACAAGCAATTATGATATTAACCTGAGGGGCTGGTCTAGAAACCTGACCTCCAGACCAAAGCTATAAATTAGGGCTGTATACAGAGAAACATGTTCACATATGTGGGCAGCCTGAGACGGTGATGTGTTCGACCAACTCCATTCACCCCCCTCAGGGACCAGAAAGTAAACTACCAGTTAGATGATTTCTGTAAGTTTCTCCTGTTTATTTTTATACTGACTTGCATAAGTTGTATGTCTTTTTATTATCATATTTTTATGCCTTTTCTTACTGTAAGCACTGAACCTTTTTGTATAAAATTATAAAACTTTAACAAGTTGAACCTTGAATGTTCTAAAAGAATCCATAGCTTAAGGTGTGTGAGCCTTATGAGTGGTAGACATTATTAGTACTAATATTTCCGGGACTCATCGCCCGTGTATTCGGTGTATGCACGGGTGTGTGGCCTGGGTCAGTGTGCGATTTATGCTCCCATTACAGCATAGGACAGAGGTTGAATGCTGGACTGAGAGTAGGGAGATAGATTAACCCTTGCAGGCACAACCCAAGCCACGTGCTGAGAGCGGGCACATGACGAATTAGTTACACCACGGAGAAGGGATCCGTGACAATGGCATTTAACCACGGTGGTTGCACTGAACCCATTTACTTGCCTTTTACAATTACCATATTTTTCGGACTACGAGACTTATTTTTTTCCCCAAATTTTTTTGGGAACAATGGGGGTGCGTCTTATAGGAGTTGGGTGATTCTGCTGGCTCTGGACTGGGAAGATGGGGTGTTCAGTGGTCCGATGCTGCAGGGCGATGATCTAGCTCCCATCCCAAGCTGGTGCAGCAGGTTTGGTGGTGCTCGGTAGTGAGGGGTCTTGGTCGACATTTTTTGAAAGCCTGGGGCACCCGCATTTCCATTGCTGCAATGCCGTGGCCTCTGGGAAAATGGCGGCCGGAGGCGGCGCATGCACAGATTGAGATCTCAGCAATGAGATCTCGGTGCTGGGATCTCAATCTGAACGTGCGCCGCCTCCAGTGGCCAAAATCTTAGATGCCACCGTGTTGCAGCAATGGAAGTGCGGGGGGCCTGGGGTGGGAGTCAGATCATCGCTGGATGACCGAACATCTCCTGTGACCCCTCTCCACCGGTGCTGCCGACTCCCCACTCCCCCACCCCAGAGAGCTGAATTCAGACTGTAAGACAGATCCCCATTTGACGCATTAAATTTTTATCCCTATTTTCCTTCTGAAAATTTGAGGTGCGTCTTATGGTCCAGTGCGTCTTGTAGTCCGAAAAATACCGTAACTTGTTTGTGGGCAAAAGAGGAACAGACTTAAAAACAGAAAAAAATATTTTTATTGTTGCTCCACCTCCTTTACTTGAAGTGTAAATTTGCAGTGACAAGCTCCCTTAAAGGGTTACAGGTCCCTTTCAATCTATGATATGCAAAATATAATAATTTTTTGTTGATAAATTATGTTTAAGGTGCACTTATTCTGCCCTAAACTTTCTATTTTTTTGTTTTATTCAATAGATGCCTTTTTGCAAAGGAAAATGCAGTGAAGGCGCAGAACAAGTATCTACCCTGCATCTTCGCGGAATGCAACCTGCGGAAGCCATGTTTCCGAATAAGCATCTGGAGCATCACATTACTCTGTTAGTAACATGGAATTATTGCAGTTCCCGCTTTTGCTTCTACCGTCATGCTAAAACAGTTACATCCCGGGTCAGGTGAGTATACAATCGGCAGAATCCGCGGTATCTGCGCATGCACTGAGCTGTGCCTGCGCAGAAGAGGATACAGACGCTATCTTCTGAAGCTAAGGATGGACATGGTGGGACAGTCAGTTTACCATGCAAATGAAAAATACGCCTTGGAGAGTTTTAGGGCCCAATTTATTAATAGCATTTGTGCCTAATTTATTTATTTTTTTTACCTGTTTTTCATTTGCGCCTATTCTATAGTCTGTTTTATATATATTTGTCAGTTTTTTGTTTTTAATTTTATTTTTTGCGTTAAACTTTGTGGACGAGGTTTGGGGCTTCCAAATGTTATTAGCAGATTCAAAAGTTGCACATTTTTTGGCACAAATATACTCCAGTTTCCCACTAGAATGATCGGGAAAAAAAAGTTAAAGACAAATAAAAGGAACCTATTCATCATTTGCATCTTTCTTAAATCATTTTGTTTTTTTGTGGTATTCATTGAAGGTCTTTGAGACAAATTCTTCAAAATAGCGTGAGCGGTTTATGAATTTTATGCAAAATCAAAAATGCTCTTTAATAATCCTTACTATTAATAAATTACTGAGTAGAAATGTAGCCAAGCCCGAAAAAAAATCTGGTCATTTTTTTTTTTACCAAACAAAAAGTCTAAATTAAATTGAACAAATTTCAGGTTATTATTGTGTTATTTTTTTCCCGCCCTCCACCGCTGGATGCCCGCGTCTGCCCTGAATCTTCTTCTCCCCATAGAGCTGATAGAGAGTGACGGCAATTTGTCTGGGAGGAGAGAGGTGGCTCGAATAGACAGCATCATTGGACAGGCTTCCCAACACTCTGCGCCCCCTCCGCCGCCACACTCTGCACCCGCAGGAGAGATCATTTCCATTGAACAGATGTTCGATGTCAGACCGAGTCACTGTTACATTGCAAGACACACGGCATACAATGTATTGAGATTCCCCGGCAGCCACGAAGCACCTCTTACACGGAAAGGTTTAGATTTATCCAGGGTAAAAAAAAATAAAAAATAAAATAACCCAAGAAATTTTAAAAATTACATGCCAGCTAGTCAAATAAATGGCTGCATATGTTGTTACATGTGGGTACTGGCTCCGTCACATCAAGAACTGGCATAGATAAGACCCCTCTCTATAATATCCATATGCCCTAATAATAAGAGGTGTAACTATAGTGGGTGCTATGGAGCCCACCAGCTGGGGGGCTGCTGGGAACTCAATCAATGGTATCTGCATTCTCCATTCTCCAAGTTTCACCATTCTCTGAATTCGATGGTGAAGCAAGGAGCCATCAGCTCTCTGCTCCACCATTCAGCCTGTGCGTCTGAGTCTCAGCTCAGCAGGGGCAATGACAATGCCAGATCGTGCCTGCTGTGTGGAACCACAGGCCACAAGACGTCAGGAGATTGGAGTGAAGTACTATTTTTTTTTTTATTCGGACAGGGAGAGCTTTGGGGGTGTCCCACCGTGTTAAGGGAACTGTGGGGTCATCTTACTGTTTGTCGAGAGCTGTAGGGACATCAAACTGTGTTTGGGGGGCTGAAGTGACATCATACTATGTTGGAGTCACTGTTTGGGCATCATACTGCTTGGAAGGGGCTGTGGAGGCATCACACTGTTGGATGCACTGTGCAGGCTTCATACTGTTTGGGCAGGGATGTGGTGGCATCACACAGTGTTCGTGTAAAATGCCCAAGTGAGGCAGTGGTGGCACTCTACAGACATCATGTGTCCCCGTCCCGGTGTGCTGCTATGTGTGGGGAGCATCACACTTATTTATGGCCTACAGGCCTCCATTGGCTCTAGGGTTTCCTATTCTGGAACCTTGGCAGCAATCAATCCAGGTGACAATCAAACTTTTACTGGACAGCTGGTAGTCTTTACAAATAGGCATACAGGATAAGGCCCAATGAGTTATCATCTTTCCCACAAGTACCGGACACAACGTCAGCCCTGGTTCTCTGTATAGTTAGAGGGTTCCCTTGATATGTCAACTATCACTGGAAAGTCTTCTTCACCATGAACAGTGCACCTGGATTGCAACACCTCCCACCTCACAGAGTCAGAGTCCATCTTTCAATGTATATTCACCCCTTAAAGGGTCAGGGAACAGACAATCATCTCCCACTGCTCTTACATTCCCCCACAATTCTTATGGTCGTCTTCGACCATACCATACTTTAAAAGAAGAAATAGTGCAAATATTAAAACCTTAAGCTGAAAACTTGTCCCGATATCTTCCTCCTCCTAGCGGAACAAACGGCCCATCTCGCTTAAGGGTCCCGGAACAGCAAGTGAGACAGTCCATCGCATATGATATTTTTTTCTCTTTCAAAACTTTCAGCAGCATCGGTCCTTCTCAGTAAGGACCCTGGAAGCAAAGTATCATGTCCATATTATCAACAAGGGCCCACAGGCCAACACTGCAGTAGTTCTTTCCTTGTTCAAAAACACAGTCCATGAAATGCACAGTCTCTGTTGTTGAGAGTATCAGACCCTCAGAGCCTGAAATTCCAGCAGAAAAAGGTGCAACAGATGCAACAAAATAAAAATAAACAAACACTGGTGGCCAACAAACTTAAAGACTTCAGGCCTTCGCAGTCTCGAGGGTAACAAGAAACAGTCTCTAAAACCTTCTTCGGTTAACTAAACAAACTTTAAAAAACTCCAGGAAACAGTCCTTCTGATATAACGGGGCAGTCTGCACCCAACAGGGATTTTGCTGCAGGTGTCTCACCTCACCAGTTTGAGACAGCTCCTTGTGAAACCCTCAATTTGGTAACAGAGCACATTGAGTGTCAGGTCACCCCTTCTCTCAAAACTTCTTTCAGGCCTTCCTCCTCTCTTTCATAAAAGTGGTCCAATCAGTGGGTGATGGGTGTCTCCACCACATCAAGGGTTGATCTGGGAACTCAGTCGGGCAGGGATCTTCCTCCTCAGATGTGACGCTACCACAGCCCACCTGGGTACGGCCATAACTGGTGACCCTAAACTTTTGAACAACTTGACCTGCTGTGGCCCGGTTATCCTCACTGGGCCCTGACTTTGAGAGACTTGGCTCTCGAGCCTGCAGGTCCGGTTAGCTGGATATCTACATCTCTCCTGGAGATCTAGCCAGTCCATGGCTCTCCGGAGACACTTCTCCCAGCAGACTTCTCCAGACTCTGTCAGGACTCTTCAGGGGTCAGCTTCTGCCCTTGACATCTGCAAGAATCCTTTGTGAGCCTC
This sequence comes from Ranitomeya imitator, assembly GCF_032444005.1. Classification (NCBI taxonomy): domain Eukaryota; kingdom Metazoa; phylum Chordata; class Amphibia; order Anura; family Dendrobatidae; genus Ranitomeya; species Ranitomeya imitator. The sequence goes on from NC_091288.1 coordinate 204,716,362, forward strand.
TTCATCCCACTTCTACCTAGCCTCTCACTGAGCTCTCCGCTTGAAGACCTCCTGGTCTCTTTCTAATATGTCCTCCCACATATAAGGATACACTAGAGCCGCTGCGTACCAGTCCTGTTGGCACTTGCACTTCACAAATGCCACAATCTCGCCTGGACGCAGACTGTGGAGTCGGGAGGGCAGATTGTCTCCAGGTTTTCCTCTTCTGGAACCTTGACAGCAATCAATCTAGTGGACACAGGCTTTATAAAAACAATCAACTTTTACTGGACAGTTGGCAGTCTTTACAAACCGGCAAATAGGATAAGGCCCAACAGTCTGTCATCTTTCCCATAGGTACTGGACACAACTTCAACCCTTGTTTCTCGATATAGGGAAAGTGTCTATTTTGCCATCTTCACTATCACTAGGAAATCTTCCCCACCACTAGCAGTGCACCCGGATTTCAACACCTCCAGCCTCAGAGTCCAACTTTTCTTGTAAACAATGTCATTTCCAATTCCCGTCTCCTTTGGGGCGGGACTAAATGAATGAACCCTCCTCTCTGAAAAGGTCGCGGGATGGTAGAAAATATATCAGTTATACTTTTACTATAGAGTGTGTTTTGTCTTCTAAAACAATCCTGCCTCAGACACACCAGATGGCCGCCTACATATTTAAAGGTGAGGGAGTTGCACACATCCCTTTGTATTTGCTATAATTCACTGAACTTAATCCAGCAGAACTTTAGGAAACTTTGCTTGTCTGTACAGTTTACATTCTATTAGGACATGAGACATTTCCATGTTTATTTGCAGAAGTGCAGAAAAAGTAATCTTTTATTCCAACCTAAGTGTAAAATTATTCTGTACTGTATCTAACATCATCTCTCCCATATCAATTATCTATTCATATATTCCTCATCTACCTCCTATCTATTACAGTGGGGAAAATAACTATTTGATACATTGCCGATTTTGCAAGTTTTCCCACCTACAAACAATGGAGAGGTCTGTAATTTTTAAAGTAGGTACACTTCACCTGTGAGAGACAGAAGTTACAAGTAAAAAAAAAAAACAACAAAAAAACAAACAAACAGAAAATCACATTGCATGGCCCACTCCTCCTAACAGATCTTCTCTAGATCTTCCATGTTTTGGGGTTGTCGCTGGGCAACATAGAGTTTCAGCTCACTCCAAAGATTTTCTATTGGGTTCAGGTCGGGAGACTGGCTAGGCCACTCCAGGACTTTGACATATTTCTTACGGAGCCACTCCTTAGTTGTCCCGGCTGTGTGTTTTGGGCCATTGTCATGCATGAGGACTCAGCCAAGACCCATCTTCAATGCTCTTACTGAGGAAAGGAGGTTGTTGGCTAAAATCTCGTGATACATGACCCTTCCTTCAATAAGGTAAAGTCGTCCTGTCCCCTTTGCAGAAAAGAACTTCCAAAGTATGATGTTTTCCCCACCATGCTACACGGTTGGGATGGTGTTCTTGGGATTATACTTATCATTCTTCTTCCTCTAAACACGGCGAGTGGAGTTGATACCAAAAAGTTCTACTTTGGCCTCATCTGACCACATGACCTTCTCCTGTGCCTCCTCTGGATCATCCAGATGGTCATTGGCGAACTTCAAACATGACTGGACATGTGCTGGTGTGAGCAGGGGGACCTTGCGTGCCCTGCAGGATTTAAATCCATGACGGCGTAGTGAGTTACTAACAGTAATGTTTGCGACTGTGGTCCCAGCTCTCTTCAGGCCATTGACCAGAGCCTCCAGGGTAGTTCTAGGCTGATTACTGACCTTTCTCAGAATTATCCTTACCCCATGAGGTGAGATCTTACATGAAGCCCCAGACGGAGAAAGATTGACAGTCATCTTGTGTTTCTTCCATTTTCTAATAATTGTGCCAACAATTGTTGCCTTCTCACCAAGCTGCTTGCCTATTGTCCTGTAGCCCATCACAGCCTTGTGCAGGTCTACAATTTTTTTGCCGCGGTGTCCTTAGACAGCTCTTTGGTCTTGGCCATGGTGGAGAGGTTGGAATGTGATTCATTGTGTGGACAGGTTTCTTTTATATAGGTAACGAGTTCAAACAGGTGCAATTGATTCAGGTAATGAGTGCAGAGTAGGAGGCTTCTTACAGAAAAACTAACAGGTCTGCGAGAGCCAGAATTCTTGCCGGCTGGTCGGTGATTAAACACTTATGTCATACAATAGAATGCAAATTAATTATGTAAAAAATTATACAATGCGATTTTCAGTTTTTTATTTTTTTAGATTCTGTCTCTCACAGGTGAAGTGTACCTACGATAAAAATTACAGACCTCTCCATTCTTTGTAGCTGGGAGAACGGGCAAAATCGGCAAAGTATCAAATACTTATTTCCCCACTGTATCTATCTCATATATATTTATAAAATGTATACCTCTATATTATATAACTATCTATTCCTTTATTACCTATCTCATATCTATTCGTCTCTCTCATATTTCTATCTGGAAAAAGAAGGAAAGAGAAACTTTTAAAAACAAACTATTAGTCTTCTGGGTACAATGGGTTAATGTTTGGTCACCGAGGAGGATTGCGAGCGCTCCCCTCCTTTTCCTTTTGCCGAAATCCTAAAACATGAAAGGAGGAGGGGGGTCTTGGGTTTATTTTGTACTGCAAGGGGGGATCCTAGACCCCTTTTTTCCCTATCTCAGACCCCAGTGCATTATTTATGAGAGACAGAAACCTTTACAACACGCTCCTCTTTATCTTCCATGCTCCCTAAAGCGTTGGTCCGCTCCGATATCGATCCGGGGGATTTGGGATTTTAACATAGGCCTGTACATTGCAGATTCCCTCCCTGAAAAACGAAGAAACAAGATTTTGCTTCCCTGCTCACCTTGATGTCTGCGCCTCCTCCAATTGGCTGCGAGCGTGAAATACTTCTTACAACTTTCATTGAGAAATGCGCAGCGCACTACAGATCTCAAGATGTCTGGAGTACAGATACTTAATAGACGGCCGCAGACGATCAAGGGTGATGCTTTCCATATTGCAGATATTTTTTGAGCTTTACTTTTTAGTAGGATATCATCTAAATATATAGTTTATTGCAGACACACAAAAAAACACGCTCTATAGTGTACAAATACCATTAAAACAATACCGCAAAATAATAATGTTAATAACCCCGAATAATAATCTAAAAAAAAAAAATGGTACGGTACTTAATTTCACACAGATGATAGAAAACTGCGCAAACCCCTATACCATGTAAAATCAAAATAATACTGCCATACTGTGCCCTAATAACTGTGCCGTAAACGGTCCCCTAAAGGCAGAAAGAGTCCAAATATCAACTCCATACTTAATGTGATCGACAAAAAAAAAACAAAAAAACACGACTTTATAAAGAACGAACATCAGTACTGTGTACTGAAAATAATGCCGCCATACAGTGCCTTAATAACTGTTCTAATGCTTCAAGACGCAATGAAGTGTACAATTTAATGGTAACAACAAAAAAGAACTGATATATAGTGCACATACATCAGGACTGTGTAGTATCGAAATAGTCCTACCAAACAGCTCCCTAACAATGCCACCAGTGTGGTACAGTGCCTCTGACTCGGCTATAAAGTGGTCTAATGGTGTTAGATTCTAATAGTAGCGCCATATAGTGTAACGTTTTGCGCTGGCATTTATTGCTGTATTTATTTTAATGTACATGATATATATTTATTATATGGAATACTTTAGGATATGATCACACTTTTTTGAGTGACCTTCGTTATATTTATATTTATTATACGGTATTTATTATTACAGCCCCCGCCGCCTCCAATCTCCGCACAATCGGGTTCAGGGTAAATAGTCACGTTGGACATTACTGTCAGTATCACTATTTGGGTTGATGTCAGACTCATAAGACATTTGTTAATCACTTGACCTTGTCGTCTCGGATCGTTAATTTTTATTTTATTTTCCCTTGCTGGATTGTTTTGCGCTGTTTTGCCATACACAGTCACCAGCGGGCACTTTAGAGTACAAGGGGTCGTCTCACCATTAAATATCACATTTATTGTACAGAGTATAACAAATTAATAAAGATTGCCATGTACTTGCTGTTAATAAAATCATCCAGTTAATAGTTAGAACATTTGGGCCATTTGCACACGTTGCGTTTTTTTGCCGCATAGATTTGTTAACAAAACCTGATGCCAGAAAAGTGAATGAGAAATCTGAAGTGTCACGCGTTGCGTTTTTTTTTTTTTTGACTTGCAGATTTGGGGCAGAAAATAATCAGAAAATTCTGCACACAAAATACTCAAGGTGTGCACACAGCCTTAAATACACAGTCTGGCGCCATCTGGTGTCCACAGTGTATAACAATGTACACATCCGTCCAATGAAATGAGTGCTGGTGGGTCACGTGATCATTCTCACAGGGTGCTTCATAGTCATCCTCTGTGCACTGCGGGGCAGACAATAGAAACAGTTTTCTGTCCTGCTTGTCAGGACAGGAGCAGAGTATCTGCTGTACACGGAGGAGTTGAGAAAGAAGTCTACTATTCTGGCTATCGATGTTCCAGCACTGCTACATCAGATACTACTGCTATAACTCTGCTACATCAGTATACACTTTACCAGCTCTGCTACATCAGTCTATGCTGTTCCAGCTCTGCTACAGCTGTCATTTCTGTTTCTTCTCTGGTACATGTCATTTCTGTTCCAGCTCTGCTACATGTCATCACTGTTCCAGCTCTTCTACATCAGTCACCACTGTTCCAGTTCTTCTACATCAGTCACCACTGCTCCAGCTCTTCTACATCAGTCACCACTGCTCCAGCTCTTCTACATCAGTCATCACTGCTCCAGCTCTTCTACATCAGTCATCGCTGTTCCAGCTCTTCTACATCAGTCATCGCTGTTCCAGCTCTGCTACATCTGTCATCACTGTTTCAGCCCTTTTATATCTTTCATCACTGTTCCAGCTCTGCTACATCAATCTTCTCTGCTCAAGGTTTGCTAAATCTATCATCACCGTCCATTCCAGCTCTACTAGACAAGTTTGGCATATCCTCTACAGCCAGTTTCTCCATCCCTGTCTGTGTTCCTCAAAAACTGCTTATACGCATGGGGGGCTTTGCGGATCCACCTCAGGTGTGACAACACGACAAAAGCTAACAACTATGAAAAAGAAACACTCTAAATTACTTACTAATATAGTTATTATATCTATCTATTTATATAATTGTCAAAGGGTCACTTCCGTCTGTTTGTCTGCCTATAACGGAAATCCCACATTGCTGATTGGTCGTGGCCCATCAGCGACGGGCACAGTCCGGCCGTGAATTTGCCCTTCCTACTCTCCGTCATTGCCCCCTCCATACTCCCCTCCAGTCAGCGCTCACACAGGGTTAATGGCTGCATTACACCGCGTTATGCCACGGTGTAACGCAGTCCGTTTACGCTGCTATTAACCCTGTGTGACCAACTTTTTACTATTCATGCTGCCTATGCAGCATCAATAATAAAAAGATCTAATGTTAAAAATAATAAAAAAAATTAAAAAATCATTATATACTCACCTTCCGGCATCTTTCCCGCTCCTCGTGACGCTCCGGTCCATGCATTGCGGTCTCGCGTGCTGTGCTATATTCTACGTGGGCTGTGTTATACACTGTGTGGGCTGTGCTATATAGTATGTGGGATGTGCTATATCCTACGTGGGCTGTGGTATATACTACGTGGCTGTGCTATATACTACATAGCTGTGCTATATACTACGTGGGCTGTTATATACTACGTGGCTGTGTTATATACTACGTGGGCTGTTATATACTACGTGGCTGTGTTATAAACTACGTGGCTGTGCTATAAACTACGTGGGCTGTGCTATATGCTACATGGGCTGTGTTATATACTACGTGGCCTGTGATATGCTACGTGGCTGTGATATGCTACGTGGCTGTGATATATGCTACGTGGCTGTTATATGCTGTGGGCTGTGTTATATGCTACGTGGCTGTGCTATATTTACCTGCTGTATCTGTGCATCATGAATCGTGGTATGTGTTAAAGAGGGGGGGGGGGCCACTGAGACTCTTTCACCTAGGGCTCTCAAAAACCTGGAGCTGGCCCTGGCTTCACTGATTGTTCGCGGCCGGCCGCGAACAATCAGCGACAGGCGAAGTCCGGCCGCGGATTGGCGTGGAATTTGAACCACGCTTCGCTAATTGGTCGCGCTTGGCAGGCCGAATCCTGTGTATAAATTGCATTATTCTGAAAACTTCATAAATAAACTACATACATATTCTAGAATACCCGATGCGTTAGAAAACATTATCATCACTGTCCCCAATGGGGCTCACAATCTAAATTCCCTATCAGTAAGTCTTCGGAGTGTGGGAGGAAACCGGAGTACCCGGAGGAAACCCACACAAGCACGGGGAGAACATACAAACTCCTTGCAGATGTTGTCCTTGGTGGGATTTGAACCCAGGACTCCAGTGCTGCAAGGCTGCAGTGCTAACCACTGAGCCACCATGCTGCCCGTGCTTAAATATATATATTAAAATGATTACTGGAATAAGCCCTACAAGTTCTGGGCATCTGCCTTGTACACAGCTCACATATCCGTCTGCATTGTATACTGCACATTGTATAGATTTTCCAGCCTATGGTTATTGGGTATGTTATATCCATGCAACTCAAAGCACAGCAAGAGCTATCAGTCCGGTCAGGGAACCCGCCTACAACAGGTTCACTTATCATATTATCAAAACCATTAAAGAAATGGAGGGAGAGCGGACCCCCGGGAGCCTGGAGCATGAAGGTTTATGACCTGGACTGCTGAGAACTGTGCGGAACTGGTTATTCTCATTCATCCATATCTACAGAACATCATCCCCATTATTCAAGTTCAAAGTAAAGTGTCTTGATGTTACAGCGCCATACACACAGTTGTGGCTACGTCAAATACTGCAGCCAGCTGTCTTCCAGATAATAAGACTATGCTGCAGTACCAGGCTCTGCCACAATCATATATGGCGCTGGTCCTGTGTCTAGAATGAAGAGGACATGGTGCTGCTGATCTCCAGAGTTCCCGGGAGTCACACCTTCAAAAATCAGATAAAGATGGTCCATCCTAAGGCAAACAGATAGCCATCAATCCAATGAATAGGAGCCTGGGGGGACACACTGCTGCTATCAGGTGTGATCAAAAATTTGACAATATTGACTTATTTATTCCTGGCCCCTTGGTTTGTCAGTAAGAAGTTTCTGACGTGTTTATCCAAATACTTTATAGATATACCACATATACAGCAGAGCACAAAAATTATTCAAATTGCTTACCGTTTAGTATATACAGCTCTTCTGTAGACTTGGGTGTCACCATGGTTACAGACTACAAACACACCTGTAGTCTGATCCTGCAGTTAACAATTGCTCCATTCCCTCTACTTCTTCTTGCTAACCTACAGGCAACAAAAGAATAGACAAGAGAATACATTGTGACTGCACGACTAATTCATAAAATCTCCAATTATTAAGTGTATACAGTGCTTCTGCAAACCTATGTGTTACTGTGTGGTGTATTCAGTCTGTTTCTCCTCTTCTTTTTAATAACATACAGTCAATAGAAAACTGGAAAAAAAAGAGTAAATCTTGAATACTTGTCAATTTTTAAAATTACTCAACATTTTGTGTATACATCTCTTAAACAAACCTGTGTGACTCCATGGTTACAGACTACAAAAACTCGGTGTAGTCTGATCCTGCTGTTAACTGTTGCTCCATTCTCTCTGCTTCCTCTTCTTGCTAACCTAAAAACAATAGAAAAGTAGATGAGGGAATAATTCCTGACCGCAGGATCAATTCCTAAAATCTCCCACCCTTTCGTATATAGATCTCTTCTCCAGACCTATCTGTCTCCATGGTTACAGACTACAAACAAACTCTGTGTAGTCTGATCCTGCAGTTAACTATTGCTCCATTCCCTCTACCTCTTTTTCTTCCAAACCAAAGACAATAGAAAAGGGACTAAGCCCTGTCTGAAGGATAAATTACAGAGTTATTTTTTTTTTAGTCCGTAACTATAGAGACACATAGATTTCCATACGACCTGTATACATAAAACGGTAGAAAATTTTTAATCAAAACTATTTGTAAAAATGCATCTTTTCTGGACACTATATGCAATGCAGCAATAAAATAATGTGTTACAAATATTTACAAACCCTATAAAGAGTTAAAGAACATTCACTCCCTTATTGATTTTGATCATTCCTTACTAAAAAGGAAATTATGCCCCCACCCCCTCAAGAGGTAACATGCGGAATAATCCATAATCATCAATCATCCTTTGCTAACTTGTATGAAATCCGACTTCCAGTTTGGAAAGATGCCCCCCTCCGGGCCGCCCCCTACTGTACAGTCAAATAAGCACAAGGACAAAGTTATTTTCTTTGAAAAGCCCCTAAGCAAAAGTTAAAGAGTTATATATATCAGCCAAGTAAATGATTACAACTCAGATATAATATTTTATAAACAGGGATTTTCTTTTCCGTTCCGCTCCAGCTGCCGGTCATAGGGAAGTGGAATGCTGTAAAAACACATAATTTTAGGTGACTGGCCTAACAGAACAATACCTAGAGAAAAATAGGTCAGCAAGTCTGCCGGAGGAGCGTCAGCAGGTAGGTGGCAAATAGGATGGGAAAAGGGACTTGGTTTTCATGTCGCAGACGGAACGTAAACTATTCCAGACCTGGAACCTCTTCATTATCTTGTTCCTCTCAGCTTCATTTACATCAATGTCATCTTAGTATTTCTATAGAATATGCTGATTTACTTAGAAGTGTTGGGGGACTGAATAAGGTCTCGGAGAAGTATCGGGGCCACAGCTGCCCATTTGGGTCGGTCTGAAGTCACTGGGCTAAATTAAGGTTAGGATTTTACCATGAGTCATCTCTTACATACGACGTAATCTCAGCACTAAAGACACAGTAATGAGCAAAAGTTTTAGGCAGGCGTGGAAAGATTGCTGTGCAGTAAGAATATTCAAAACCCAAGAAAGGAACAAAATGAACATACACCCTGTAGTAAGTGAACAGTCATAGTACACGTAAATAAGATAGTGGACTTAGTTATCACTATTTTGATTTAAAAAAAAAGGTGTAAAAGCCATCCCACCACCACAAGGTGACCCTACTCGGGATGGTTCTATTCTGTCTCTAGTACTAAAAGGGTTAGGGTTCACTTTGTGTCAGTCAAACTCACTTATGCTCTGGCTTATTTCGTTGGCTTTACAATAAAAATGTTTTCATACATAAAAGTGCTAGTTTATTTTTATCAATTAACAAAATGTAAAGGAGAAATCTAAATTCCATCAATATTTGATGACCACTTTTTGCCTTCATCAGTTCTTCTGGGTACTTGCACAGAATCTTTGGAGGATCTCGAAGGGAGGATGTTCTAAACATCTTGGAGAACTGACCCCAGATCTCCTGTGTTTAAGGCTTTTCCAGATCCTTCTGTGTCTTCGTGTGATCCCAGACAGACTTGATGATGTGAGATCAAGGATACGTGGGAGCCATGTCATCCCTTCCAGGACTCCTTGATCTACCGTACTTTATGCTAAAGATAATTCTTAAGGACATTGGCTGGATGTTTGGGGTTGTTTTTTTCTGCTGAATAAATTTGGAGCCTACTTCATGGTATACATGACGGATAAGTATCTGCTTGTATTTCTCAGCATTGAGGACACCAAGAAATGGGCAACGTTGAGGATGGAAAATGTAGTAGTCGGCCAAGGAAACTTAGTGCAGCAGATGACAAACACATCAGGATTACAGTCCTTCAAATTTGGAAGATGCCCAGCAGTGTCATCAACTCAGAACGGCCAGCAACCAGTGGGACCCAGCTACAGCCATCTACTGAGAAGTTTGGCCAGAAGTGGTCTTCATGGAAGAATTGCATCTCAAACCCATATTGTTGACAAGGAAACAAGAGCAAGCAACTCAGCTGTGCACGGAAACATAGGAACTGGAGTTCAGAAAAATGGCAACAGGTGCGCTGGACTGAAAAGTGCCTAGAAGAACTGAGGACAGCAAAGTACGATCACTGAATTTTGATGGGATTTTGAGTTTCTCCATTTTGTTAATGGGTAAAAATAAGATATTAATATTTTATTAAGGAATTCTTACTGTGCAGAACTTTTACCACACATGCCTAAAACTTTATGTGGTAAAGTGGTGGTCACGGAGGCAGGGTTATTTCGTAAAGACCATTTACAATCCGAATGGCAGATAACAGAACAATGCACTGTATCCTACAGCACATATCGTGGAGATTAGATAGATTTCTGGTTCCTATTGTCAGTGCTGTAGTATATAGGGGGAAACAGGAGTCTCCTCTTATAGGTAGTGAGTGGGGTTGGATTTGGCCAACCAGCAGCACAGAGGGAGGTCCGCACTTCTCCGCAGCATCTTCCTATACTGAAAAAAAAGAGCACAGGGAGAGGAGCCAGGGAAGGACTGAACTGTGAACACTTCCAGCACTGTAAGTACTTAGAATATCGCTCAATCTCTAAAAATGTTATTCTGAGAAAATAGCTGGAATATTAATAGAATATATAACAATAAAGTCTGTGCATTATTCAGGGAGTATCATAGATAACATATACCGTATGTATGGCATAGCTTCTGTACACATCGGAAACTAAAAGAAATAATCCTACATCTTATTACAGTTCTCAAAATGTTCCGTATAAATGGATCATGAACCGTGACAGCAGGTAATACCTGTAATTCTATTAGATAGAGCGATAGATAACAAAGTTATATGGTGCGTGAAAGAATAAAACTAAGAAAATAGACAAATCAATAGATAAATATAAAAAAAAGAGCACTTTAAAACTAAAAAAATATATATAGAGGAGCAAAATAATCTGAAACATGAGAAATAGAGAAAGAGAAGGTAAAAGATGAAATGAAGAATGAATTAAAGAAATCCGATAATATAAAGCATAGATACGAAAGAAGAAAGAAAACTTAAAAAAATAGATAGCCACTGTATGTACATAGATGGATCGATAGATAAAATAAAGAGATATTGAATAAGAACTAAATAAAGAAATATTATAGAGATGTAGATGCTTTACATTATCTATTAAACTAATGAGATATGAAACAAGAAAGAATGAACAAGGTAAGAAAGCCAACTAAATAAACATATTATATATATATATATATATATATATATATATATATATATATATATATATATATCACATACATATATACATACATACATTATATATATATGTGTATGTATGTGTATATATATATATATATATATATATATATATATACATACACACACACAGATATATAGAGATAATAAATAGGGATAGATTGTAGCTATATAAAAGATAGATAAATATATAGATAATACATAGATAGAGATAGATGATAGTTAATAGATAATAGATAGATACTAGATAGTGTAGAAAGGAAAAAAAAAAGAAAAAGACAGAAAAAAAGAGAAAGAACTTAGGTAGATAGAAGGTGGAACATTTTTTACTCATTTATAAAAGATCAAACAAATATTTCCGGACAATCTTTCTCTTATTGAAAAAGTATGAAGCATAATAAATTAGCTGAATCTGTCAGCTCTTTTTGCCATATGAATGTCTGAGGCACCGCGGAGACGTCACTGGTCTCTGCTGGATTGCCGCTTTGGATAGAACAACATTTACATTGTCATCAGATTGTGAAACACGAGGATGTGATTTATCATTCAAATGTGTTAAATGTAGACCAGTGACTGTGATTTATGAAGCGGATGGATTGTTTAATGTTGTTAAAACTTCTGTTTTGTATTGATTGGTACTTGTAGTCCACACACGTCAAAATCAGATTGGACAACCTGATTGTACGTGGAGGATGTGCAGATGGGAGGGGTATTATGTTTTCATGGGACGCAGATGAGATCTACTGTACAGAGCTAAATGGTATGGTCTAATGTAGGACAATCCGTACATCTATCAGACATTGTCCATTTTTGTCATTGGCACAATCTGCATATGTCCCAACATTCAAGGAAAGGGATTCATGGGGAATATAGATACTAGCAATAAAATAATTAAATAGCCAGTTCTGATAAATCAGATATTTTATTGCATAAACAATTAATAATTTAAGTACTTAGATAATTGATAGATAATAGATAGACCGACAGATAGATATGGAAGCCACAAATAGACGGACAGACAAATAGTTAAGTGAATAGACCAATAGACGGATGGACAGACAACGGAGATTGATATGGAAGATAGATACTGTAGAATAATAGATATGAGATAGATAATAGACAATAGATAGACAGATGATATATATAGATAGATAAATAGATAGAATTATTATAATGCTCTCATATCTGGGTGCACTATTATGACACATAATATATGCTAATAAATATTCCCATTGATACCAGGAATCTTCTATCCTTTTAATACAGTTATTCTATCCCAGATATGAAGTAATAATAATTCTGGACTATTTATAGTTATTGTTTCTATGGTTGGATGGTTTTGCACAATAAAGACCTGATGATAACATTGTTCTGTCCATAGATATTTCTGTGTCTGCGCAGCTTTTGCTGCTTGTTCACACGAGGTGATCATCGTTACCGTTGTTCTTATTTTCTCTAATGTATTTGGGCCCCTGACCGGCCATATATATTAATTATATATATATTAACGTTAGAGGGATAGGAGGCTGCGAGACATTGCATACAACACGAGGGTCCGGCGTGGTGACAATGGACAACTGTGCTGCAAAGTGACTTATTTTGTAGGATGAGGGTACAAGTTCTTACGTCTTGCCTCTCCCATCGTTAGATCTCGGTGGGAATATCTCACCTCAAAGACTATAAAGCTGCACGGGCCCCAGAGCATCTGCCATACCATGGTAGGCTGGGTGGTGGAGACCCAACCTTGTCCCCTGTTGGTGGTGGATGGGACATAGAAGAGGATGGATCTGTACAGGGAGATGGCATTATTCTGGTCAAATCTGAGACCTCTGATGGGATTTAGTCAAATCCCCCAATTCTTCATTCAATGCTTTCACGTTCAAACTCCCCCACTCCAAAGATCAAGACAATTCCAATATACCAGACTGTGTCCGACATAGAGAAAGAAAGAAAGAAAGAAAGAAAGAAAGAAAGAAAGAAAGAAAGAAAGAAAGAAAGAAAGAAAGAAAGAAAGAAAGAAAGAAAGAAAGAAAGAAAGAAAGAAAGAAAGAAAGAAAGAAAGGAAGAAAGGAAGAAAGGAAGAAATATACAAAACTGATATAGAAAACGGGTGCAAGACTCAGGGGACCGACCCAGTATCCTCCATATCCATACAGCAAAAAATGGCAGCCGCCAGACATGATATAGTGGAAAAAAACCCTCTGGTCTTTATTCACCTATGTATGTGTGCACACGGGTGAATAAACGCCACAGTTTTTTTTCACCATCTCATATCTGGAGTGCTGCCATTATTTGTTGTAGATAATAGATAGACATTAGATAACAGATATATAATCGATAAGATAGATAATAGATGATAGATAATAGATATTAGATAAGATACTTAATAGATGGATAGATAATAGATATATGGAACGATGAATGGATAGATATTAGATGATAGTATGTATGTAGATAGATATTAGATAATTGTTGGATAATAGATGTATAGATAATAGATAGAGATAGATATATAGAAAGATGAATAGATAAATAGATAGATAATAGACAGATGATAGATAATAGATAGATAAGATAGATAATAGATGGATATATGGAGCGATGAATGGATAGATATTAGATGATAGTATGTATGTAGATAGATATTAGATAATTGTTGGATAATAGATGTATAGATAATAGATAGAGATAGATATATAGAAAGATGAATAGATAAATAGATAGATAATAGACAGATGATAGATAATAGATAGATAATAGATGGATAGATAATAGATAGATAAGATAGATAATAGATGGATATATGGAGCGATGAATGGATAGATATTAGATGATAGTATGTATGTAGATAGATATTAGATAATAGTTGGATAATAGATGTATAGATAATAGATATATAGAAAGATGAATAGATAAATAGATAGATAATAGATAGATATATGGAACGATACATAGATAAATTTTTGACGAAAGTCCATTTATCTCTCATAGAGTATCTATAGGGCCCGTGGACGAGTTTTATGGTTGAGGCCAGATCTATAGATTACCGGAGGCTCCACCTTGTATGCGGCAATTTCCGATTCCTACATTTATAGTTATTCTGAGTGAGATTTATCTACCATGGGGTTGTGTGAAATTGATCATTTCCAGGGCTCATTGGGGGGCGCAGTATACTGGATAGATCCCTGCACAGAAGGCTCCTGTGCCCTGGATACCATGATTAGTAATTACCGGCAGGGAGAGGGTTAGCAATGTTCTCTGTTGGTGCTCAAGATGTAACCAGCAGTCTGTGCTCCTCCAGGGTCTTCATCTGGCCCTCGGGGGTCCCATACACAGGAGGCTGCACCATTTGGTTGTGGTTGGGAGCAGCCTGTAGCATTGAACTGTGGAATATGAAAAATGGGTCTGTACCAGGCTCTCTCACCAGCAGCTGCTGCGGGAAATGGGCATGTCCTCCCCCACCAACATCCGTGCCATCCCCCGGGGTGCAATCTGTGTGCACCAACACAACCCTCCAACCCGGCTGCTCCGAGACTCCCAGCACTCTCAGCCCAATCCGCTTCATTTATAGTCATCTTGCTGTTGGTTTGTCCTTATAATTTATAATTAACCCATATGCTGACAAGGATAATCCAACAGGAGCCCCAACAAGCCCCTTACATCTAGAGTGTATGACCACCATAAAGGTCAGATTTCATCATGTAAGGCCGGATCTTCCAGTGGTCTCCAGATAAATATCATGTCTATGCTCAGCTTTTATGGAGTGACCACCGAATTCAGAATAGGTGATAAATGCATGATCGCAGGGACCCCCACCGGAGGTGGTCTCCAACTGAATAGTGCAGCGGTTGAGCATGTGCAATACTACGTCATTTACTGTCTATAGGACTGAGGGAGTACTGCGCTACTAATGGGGGAGATGCAGAAGAAATCTGAGGTCAGGAGGTCCATGTGGGGCTTATTACTTTTCCTAGGACGAGGGATAGATAGAAAGAAGTTGAAATCTTTTCAAATAGATGAATGATAGATAGAGGATAGAGAAGAGATAGATAGATAGATAATAGATGATGGATAATAAAAGGGATAATAGAGAGATAATAGAGAGATAATAGAGAGATAATAGAGAGATACATACAGTGGGGGAAATAAGTATTTGATCCCTTGCTGATTTTGCAAGTTTGCCCACTGACAAAGACATGAACAGTCTATAATTTTAAGGGTAGGTTAATTTTAACATTGAGAGACAGAACATCAAAAATAAAATCCAGAAAATCAATTTGTATATTCTATAAATTTATTTGCATTTTGCACTGAGAAATAAGTATTTGATCCCCTACCAACCATTAACAGTTCTGGCTCCTAATCAACTTGTTACCTGCATTAGAGACAGCTGTCTTACATAGTCACCTTTATAAAAGACTCCTGTCCACAGACTCAATTAATCAGTCAGACTCTAACCTCTACAACATGGGCAAGACCAAAGAGCTTTATAAGGATGTCAGGGACAAGATCATAGACCTGCACAAAGCTGGAATGGGATACAAAACCATAAGTAAAACTGTTGTAAATCCAAGAGAAAGAAATATAGCGCACTCCTCGGTCCAGACGTAAATCTTTAACTTTATTGGAACATCTTACGAAGAAAAGCGGGCGGGAGACAACGTGTTGGGGGGTGAAGGACTACAGCTGTTTCGCGCTAGTGGCGCTTCTACAGGTCCTAAAACCATAAGTAAGATGCTGGGTGAAAAAAATACAAAATTACTGTCAATCGGCATCAATCTGGGCACTATGCAAAATCTAACCTCGTGGGGTATCCTTGATCATGAGGAAGGTGAGAGATCAGCCTAAAACTACACGGGGGAACTTGTTATTGAACTCAAGGCAGCTGGGACCACAGTCACCAAGAAAACCATTGGCAACACATTACACTGTAAAGGTTTAAAATCCTGCAGTGCCCACAAGGTCCCCCTGCTCAAGAAGGCACATGTACAGGCCCGTCTGAAGTTTGCCAATGAACACCTGGATGATTCTGTGAGTGATTGCAAGAAAGTGTTATTGTCAGATGAGACAAATATTGAGGTCTCAGGCATTAATTCAACTCGTCGTGTATGGAGGAAGAGAAATGCTGCCTATGACTCAAAGAACACCGTCCCCACTGTCAAGCATGGAGGTGGAAACATTATGTTTTGTGGGTGTTTCTCTGCTAAGGGCACAAGACTACTTCACCGCATCAGTAGGAGAATGGATTGAGCCATGTACCGTAAAATCCTGAGTGACAACCTCCTTCCCTCCGCCAGGACATCAAAAATGGTTCATGGCTGGGTCTTCCAGCAAGACCAAGACTTAAAACATACAGCTAAGGCTACGTTCACATTAGCGTTTTGCGTGTTTGCGTCGGGCGCCGCAGCGGCGGCGCATGCGTCATGCGCCCCTATATTTAACATGGGGGGCGCATGGACATGCGTTGTGCTGCGTTGTGCGACACATGCGTTTTTTTTGCCGCAAGCGTCGGGCGCAGAAAACGCAACAAGTTGCATTTTTTTGCGTCCAAATTTCGGCAAAAAAGGACGCATGCGTCGCAAAACGCAGCGTTTTAGCGTGCGTTTTGGTGCGTTTTTATTTGCGTTGTGTCGCCGACGCAGCGGCGCACAACGCAAATGTGAAGGCAACAAAAGAGGGGCTCAAAAAGAAGCACATTAAGGTCATGGGGTGGCCTAGCCAGTCTCCAGACCTTAATCCCATAGAAAACTTATGGAGGGAGTTGAAGCTCTGAGTTGCCAAGTAACAGCCTCAAAATCTTAATGATTTAGAGATGATCTGCAAAGAGGAGTGGACCAAAATTCCTCCTGACATGTGCGCAAACCTCATCATCAACTACAAAAAATGTCTGACTGCTGTGCTTGCCAACAAGGGATTTGCCACCAAGTATTAAGTCTTGTTTGCCGGAGGGATCAAATACTTATTTCTCACTGCAAAATGCAATTAAATGTATATAATTTATACAATGTGATTTTCTGGATTTTATTTTTGATGTTCTGCCTCTCAATGTTAAAATTAACCTACCCTTAAAATTATAGACTGTTCATATGTCTTTGTCAGTGGGCAAACTCACAAACTCAGCAAGGGATCAAATACTTATTTCCCAAACTGTAGATAGAGAATAGATAGATAATGTTAGTATATAGAACAAGCAATCAATTGCATAATCAAGTCTAAGTGGACTAAAACTTTAATATATATATATATATATATATATATATATATATATATATATATATATATATTTGATATATATTTATCATTTCAATCAATTTTTCTCCAGCTAATAAAAATATAAACATATTTGGTATATATCACGTTTGCAAAATTTTGAATGAAAATTGACCCATATGGAAAATGCTGTAAAACAACAAAAAAAAATAAAATGCCAAAACCATTTATCAGTTGTTGTACCTCCAAAAAATGCAACAAAAAGCCATCAAAACATCATACGTACCACAAAGTGGTGGCAATTATATCTACAGCCCGTCACACAAAACACAAGCTATTAGTTGACGGAAAAAAAGTTGCATGCTCAGAAAATGGGGATGAGCTGAATTTTATTTTTTCATAAAAAACAAAACAAAAAACAAACTCTACACGTTTGGTAATGCCGCAATCATACGGACCTGAAGAATAAAGTTACCAGGTAAATTTCACCACATGATGAACGCCGTTAAAACAAAGCTAGGAAACAACTGCGAAATTGCGTTTTTTTCCCCCAGTTCAGCAGACTTGGATTTTTTTCATGTTTTTCAGCGTGTTTTTTGGGGCGAAAGGGGGGATGAATGTATAAAAATGAAAAATAGCTATGACTGGAAGGGGTTAAGGGACATTGCCTGACCACCTTGCAAATTTCATCAGGATCCACAGACTATTTCATGTGCTTGACTCTTACCCAAGAGTAGATGTCAGGGAAAAGAAGCATTGAGCATGTTGGGTTTTCAATATGTACAAACCTTTTTTTCCCCCTCTGCCCATTGAGGATGCATGCACACTCAGACAAGCCGAGCATGCATGTGTATAAGGTGGCCGGAGAAATTACCGTTGAGCAATCATATACGGCCACCTTAACATTTCCGCTACGATTGCTTTACACCTTCTCTTACCTCTTTCCATCTTTGTAACTTTTTTCTTCTCTCTCTTCTAGTCTTTTCCGTCTCTCCTCTTTCCCATCAGTCCATTTCTCCTCCCGCCTGTCTCTCCCCCCGGCTGGTTAGAGGCTGCCCTCAGTGTGAGACTGTGCAGTGATACAGTAATTCCCATGCACAGGTGCAGGGTCCCTGATGCTGTGTTACCCTGAGGCACGTCCCCCCGTGCCTTGCCTGACAGACCAGTGGAAGTAATGTCTTGTGGCAGGTAGAGGAATCCAACAGACCAAGAAGATATGTTAAGAAGTGTTTTCAGAAACCGCAGTCCAAACACCTGTCTCTTCCCCCTTCGTCTTTTTTCTTTTCACTCCATATTCAGAGCGATGGAGTCAAAAAGAAGTTTCGGGTCTTGAAGAATTCCGGAATTCTTGTAAGACTGTAGATACATCGTGCCTTGGGTAACATTCATGGCCTAAATTGTTGCCTAGGTTAATGCAGATGATGAAGTTTTGCCTACGTGATTGAATAGTCCCATGAAATGAACTTCTATTCTAGAGAAACCTAGGAGAAAAGTTCTATAGGTCAAATGAGTTTTTTCATATACCCATATAAAACGGTCCTCTGTTCACAGTGGTGACCTCTTGGCCAAAGTAGAGAGTGGTTACAAAGAGTAACTCTTGCTTTGGAGGACTCAGTGTAATGCTTATTTCCTCCTGCGGTGGTGCTATAAGAAAACAACACCTACTGCCATGTTTCCTCAGCTTACAGGTGATCTTTGGAGGTCACATCAGAGAGGGGAACACTTTGCGTTCTAATAAGTAGGGAGTAAAATGCTTTAAATTGTTATTTTTCATCCATGATCTCTTTCCTCGCTTCCTTCCTTCTTCTCATCCCAATTTTTTTTTCATCTTTAGGTCTCGTATCTCCATCTTCCTCATTCTGCATTTTTTTCCAGTTCTACAATATATGTCTCCATCTAAAAAAAAACAAAACATCACTTCTTTGGCTTCTACATGTCCAAAATCACATTTTCCTTCCAACAGATTCATTGACCAAAATGTGCGTACAGTTTTCAGAAATATTTTCTAAATGTATTTACCTTCTCACTGCAGGTTGGTTCTTCCAGAAACAATACAAAAATAATCTCTCAATTTTGGGAAAGGATCTTGTAATTTGTAAAAGGTAAGGTTCCATCTGAAGAAAATGTCAAAAGACGAAGAAGCTGGATGTAAGTTGAACTCTACATGTAAACATAAAGAACGGAAGCCCAAAAAACCACATTATATCCCCAGGCCATGGGGGAAGCCATATAACTACAAGTGTTTTCAGTGCCCCTTTACCTGTATGGAGAAGTCACACTTGTACAACCACATGAAATACAGTCTTTGCAAGAACTCACTGTCACTTCTCATAGAGTCCGACTGGCCCTACAAAAAGAACAATTTCCTTGTCTCTGAGACAAACCTTCACGAAACACATACGGAAGGAAACTTAGAAAAGCAAGAGGCTTGCGATTCCACTGGACTATCCACCAAGGCTAGGCAGGTTGGTGAGAAGACTTCTTCTGAAATTCAGAGATTCCTAGAAGAGGATGATGAAAGACCAGAAGACGAAGAAGAAGAGGAAGTGGTTGGCCAAAGTCAGAAAGAGAAAAGCAAGAACATCCCGGCTTCACATACAAGCTCCAGCAAGAATGATACTGGGCTGAAGGGCAAAAGGGAGACAGTTAACAAAGATGGAGAACCTGAGTTTATCATCACTGATGTATTCTCGTTAGATGGACAATGTGAGAAGGAAAGAGAGGAACAAAGATTTATCAAGGCTTCACGGAAACCTTCAAGTAATCTTGCAGGATCTCGGGTGGATCAGTGGAAACTATTGACCAGCACACTTAAGAAAGCTGGAGCAGATACGTCAGTTGGGTGCAATGGAACCAACATCATTCCTTGTTACCCACCACCAACATATTCTGATTACCAAGAACATCAAGGTCTTTCACTTTTGGGTCTTAATTACCCACTGAACACCAACCTGTTCTCCTATTTGAACCCCACCATGACAAGCGGTACAGCCCAGCTCCCTTTTCTTACTTCCACAGCTCAACTGATGCACACCCCACATTCCACTCACTTCCAGACTTTACAAAACACAGAAAGATCATCATTTCTTCCTCGTTTCTACTATCCTTTGCTATTTGAGCATGCGTTTAACACTGATGCCAAAGTGAAGCCAATGAACCAAAGTCAACCAACAAACACGTTTATTGGTACTTCAAAGCCAAAGATGCCTGTCGACCCTCTAAAGACCTGCTCGCTCAAATCAGAAGAAGGAAACACCACCATCTCTTGGGTGCCTGGAGATAAGATACAGAGTCAAACCCCAGCTCACAATAAACCAGAGGTTGAAGGAAAATGGGTTCCCCAGATGGTAAGAGACATCATTCAACATCAGAAGGAGATTTTAGGCACTTACGGAGTGCAAACCTCCAGAAGTAATGAAGTCCCTATGCAGAAAGGTAACATTGAGGTGTCACCTTGGGACAAATCGAGTCCTTTAGGATGTGTGAAGAGAAAGTCTTGGTTGGACAGAGATGGACCCAATGTAGCAAGTGAACAGACATCATCTTTGGTGGAAGGCGAACGGACTTTCCATAACAGGTAAGATTTTTTGACATATAACACAAACATCTTTAGAATCAGTAAAAGGTCAAGTAGCCATCTCTTGTTCCTGGGGTTCTCCATTCATGAGATATTGCTCCTTCTTCCCAGTATATAAATCTAGTCTTTTTACAGAGTGGGCTTGGTTATCAACTGTTCCTATGGGCATCAGCTTGATGGCCACTCCCAGTTGGATAAAAAGACTAGATTTATATACCTGGGAGAAAAGGAACAAAAGAAAAAACAAGCCGGATTCAGTAGAACAGCAACCATTACACCATGTTAAAAAGAAAATATAGATTTATTGCAAGTGACAGGCCCTCTTTAAATTTTATATTTCTCATTATTATTTTTTTTTTTGTTCCCAAAGTACTCGTTCTCCTATTACATCTCCTGATCTCTGGAACGAGAAGAGCCCTATTTCAGAGGTGACCACTTGCAAGAGGAGAAGATCATCTGAAACTTCCAGTGAAAAATCAGAGCCGATGGTTGTCAATGCATCTCTGCTCATTGGAGATCTTTCAAGAACTTTGGAGGAATATGGGAAAGTGGAGAGGAAGTTGGCAAACCTGACGTCTGACGACGGTGGTCGTCAGAAGACTCTTGGAGAGCAACTTGGTAAGATACGACTGGAACTCCTTCATATCCACCAGGCTCTAGAGAAGGCTTCATGCTCACCCGATGGGCCATTAGACCTCTCTATAAAGAGGGCAGATGATATGGATAAAGAAGATCCAGAAAAGTTTCCAATGAGCGAAGATTCCAGAACACCCCCACCCCTTGAATCCTCACCGAAACAGGTGGTGAAAGTGGAACTGTTGTCTCCAGAGTTGGTGACTTGCTATGCCCGTCCCACCAAGTGTGAAGCGGACTCGAGCGTGTTACTCTGCCCGGATGGAAGAGTGGGGAGCACTGGGATTACCCAGCCCCACGTAGTTCACCAGGAAGAGATTGGAGGTGTTGGATTTGGAAGAAGCCGACTGCAAATGGAGAATATTTGAAGTCCGCAACTCTTCCATGGTCATCTTCACGCACTATCCCCATGAAGCTTTCCACCTGTAGACTCGAAAGACATTAAATGCAAGAGCCGGGCTACCAGGTCTGCATGAATAAAACATTCAGCCACCTCACTGTGACAGATTTGCAGAACACTGTGTCAGATTACTTGGCAAGAAAGAGATCCAGAAATGATTCCAATTTCCCAGGAAAGACAGTTTTTTTAGTGATAGTACCAGAGGCAAGAGTGCATGTCACACCAGTGGTCGCCCTTGTGGCTTCTATGGGCCTGCCGAGACGAAAGTTCAAGCTCAGGTTAGCAATGTCCTGCTATACCCATGGGCAATGTGAACTTATGCAAGGATTTCCCACTTGTCCAGCGGTTATACTGCCATACTTTCTTACAAGGGTTGTTCTGGGAGATGTGGTGGCATTACCTGGTTTCAGGAAGGCCTCCTCCTTTTTGAGGCCTCCTCAGATCTTTATGTAAATTTTTTTTACTGGAAACCTCCTCAAAAAGCAGGTCCATGAACAGCTCCATAGACAAAGGTGGGATATATGACATATTACTGAGGACTTAAAGGGGACCTCTTACCAGGTCAAATACGGGCAGTTTTAAAAAATTTTTATTCCCCCTCCTCCCGTGTTTTTATTTATTTTTATTTTTTTAAATCCGCCATACGGTTCCAGAGATATCGGCTTTTTTATTTTGCACTACTTTATATGGTTTTTACAAATGGGGCGTGGCTCATAGGAATCTGTGGGCGTGTCATTAGGCTGTCATTAGCCACACCTTCTTTATAAAGACCATAAAACTTATCACTAAACAAAAACGCCCTTATCTCTGGAACTGTATGGCAGATTTTAAAGAAATAAAAAATAAAAAACTCAGGGGCGCAGCGGGAATAAAATAACACCACAAACTGACAACTTTCACCTGGTGACTAGTCCCCTTTAAAGTCATAGCTGTAAAAAAAAATTGATCATATGTTGCTCACAACTAAAAATACTTTGTTAATATTTATATTTAATATTTGTTAGTGATCTGATCTATTAAAGCAGTGACTGTGAAGAAGTGTTATTTATTACAGATGGATAAAATGGACAAAGATTAAAAAAAATTTTAAAGGGATTTTACCCCATCGTTTAATGAGTACGCCATACGTTTAATAGTGGCCGTGTCTGGTACTGCAACTCTGTTCTATTAATGTAAATGGGTCTTAGCTGCAATACCAGGCACAGCCACTACCAAATGTAAGGCGCTGGTCTGGAAGAGAATTGATATTGATGGACTATCCTAAGATAGGTGGTGCTGGCGAAGTGTACGGCTGAGATATGGTGGAGCTTAAATGCCCCACGGTTTGGTTTCCTAATGTTGGCAAGTTCTCTAAACCAATAAATATTGGCAGATACTAAGGTCGGCATCAAGTTTATGTGGGCCTTATAGCCCAGAGTCATAGGATAGGTGTACAAACATGGCAGACATAGGGGTCCCCAATAGCCCCCCTCCGGCTGCCATTGGTCCCCATCAATCATTTTGTGTTGGGTGTTAAGACACCTTCCTTCATTTACATATTCTTAAATGCTACAGTCACGGTTGACAACAAGACCCTAGAGATACGTGGTCAATACACAAAAAAAGTTGCTGAAAATTAACTTTTTCTCTCTTTTTTTTAGTAAAATCCTTACTGTAGATCTGACCGTCTCCTAAAGGGTTTACACAAAATTACAAAAACATTGCTGCCTCTTCCAGAAACAGCGCCACCCCTAGCCAATGGTTGTAACTGGTATGGCAGCTCAGCTTCATTAAGTTTTATCTGCAATACCACATGCCACCAGGGGACAGGGGTGGCGCTGTTTTTGAAAGAGTCCAAACAAGTTTTTCTAATTAAAAGAACTAACGTCTGGCAGTCGGTTATCCTCTTTACATCCAGTGAAATAAACTTGCATGATGCTTTGCATCTCATAACGGCCGCTTGTTACTTTTTCTATGCGAATTTTAAGGGGAGGGGCACATATAAAGGGGTTATTTAGCATTTAGAAAAATATAAAAACAGCGCCTCCATGGGATGACGTATGGTATTGCAGCTCATCTCTACTGAAGTGAAAAACGGCTGAGCTGCAATACCAGACACAACCTGTAAACAAGTGTGGTGATGTTTAAAAAAAAAAAATTAGCCAATTTTTTTTTTCTTTTTTTAAAGGGGGCCGATCATTAGAAGCGAATTAGCCCTGGCATTTCTGAAATCGATAATATTGTGTGAAGTCAAAACACCCCCTTATCGTCTGTTCTGATCACCCCCCTCCGGACCACCATGTTATCTAGAGAGATCCTGCCTCCCAGTGGGATGTGTGCTTACAGCGCGCGCCGAGGCAGAGCATCACACCAGCGGGCACCGCTGCCAGCCCATGCAGATGAGTAAATAAGTAAGCCGGCAGAGTTCACATAACCCTGGGGACAGCCATAGGACACTGTCACCGCAGATCAGCGTCACTGTCACTGGACCTCACTGCTGCCCCATTAAACACAGCTCGGGGCTCATGTAATTGGCTCAGACTGAGGGTTACCCTTAAACACGAGAGCATGGCTACCAGCACTCATTTACAGCAGGTCCTACACTCTTAACCCCTCTCGCGCCAAAAGGTCCGCAGCAGCTGGATCTGAGAACGAAGGATATTGTGCAAGAAGACAACTTTTCTTCAAGAAGCAGCCATCATCTTCTATGCCATACGATCGTTGCTGCACCTGCCGCCGCGGCAAACTACCGCCTTCAGCTCTGTCCCAGTAAAATAAAGCCAACAGGTTCTTTAAGTGAATGTCTTGATAGGGACATGGACATCATGGCACCTGGTAATCGATCATGCGGGCCTGGGTCATCCACGTATTGCATTCGTTTTTGAATGACCACATGTAATACTACATTTCACCTGCGGAGGAGCTGTAGGAAAAACGAGCAGCCAATTATAACTTCATTTTGCAAAATCAAATGTTTCCCAGGGATATGGAGAATCTGAACCCAGGCAGCTCTCATTTTCAGGGGGTTGTCTTTGAAGAGATCGATAAACGGATAGAAAATGAGGGATTGATAGACGATATATGAAGAGATTTATGAACAGGCAGGATATATAGATGAGATTAGACAGTCGATGTGGGTCAAGCATTTTAAAGTTATTTTTTGGACCAACAAGTCATCGGGTTTTGTGCCAAATTTACAAAACGTCCCAACCCCTTTTTAAAAAAAAAATTTGGTGCATCTTTCCATTTTTTTTTTTTTTAGAATTTTTTGTCTGCTTTTTAAGCTAATAAACTCCCCACTAAAATGCGTGACTTCGTTAAAGTTTGCAGTCGGTAAACCAGTCTGTGTAGTGCTGAACCGCACACACTTGGCCTAAAAAAAAAATCCCCCACGTGACGTAAAAGAAATGAAATTTGGCCCAAGGCTATAACAATTTAAGCCCCACGCAAAAAAAAAACAAAACAAAACAAAAACAAACCCTAAACAGCAAAAAGTCAGAATTTAATCCGAACAAGTGGAGGATAAGCAGTAACACCTCCTGTCACTTTTACCTTGTCCTGACCTTCTAATGTTTTTTTGCCGCAGCGTCTAAATTTTCCAACCTGAGATGATTGATCGGGATGATTATAATGAGGGCCGATCCCTATAATAATCCCTATTGCGTGAAGGGTATATTTAGGAGGAGGTCTTGTTTTCTCCTCTCGCGCTCCCTTCGCCCCTCTCCCTCCCGCTTTCTCTCGCCCCTTTCCTCTTGCTGGATGGATTGGTTGTGTCAGACTCAAACAGCCGCGTCCCTTCATCCCCCCCAGCTTGGTGCTATCATTTATCCCGATCACAGGAGAGAGGGGACCTGTCAGATTGCGCTCGTGTCTTTATTCGCAGGGGCTGCACTGAGCGGCGGTGACAGAGCTGTGAGTGTGTTATTATGTGCAGCGGGGTGATAATGTGCGTCAGTACGTCCGGAGAACGCACTACAGGATCGCTCAATGGTCGACATCAAACCTAATGGAAGAAGCGCGACGAGGAGCCGCGATTTCCTACCTGGCACTAAAACTCAGGGGTGGTGCCATATCGAGACTGCGTGCTCAAAAGTTATAAGCTCAGGATGGGGATAAAATTACTTTCTACACAATTTTTTTTTTTAGTCCTTTTTTCATTCTTAGTCTTTATTTTTTGTCCTTTTTTAATTTCTAGTCTTTATTTTTAGTCCTTTTTTCATTTTTAGTCTTTTTATTTTTAGTCCTTTATTTTTTCCATTTGTTATTCTTTTTAGTTTTAAATTCCATCTTGCAAAGATTAAACAAAGTCCTAATTTTTTCTTTTGTTTGGTTCCCCCCCCCCCTTTTATACCTTTTAAACCACCCTTAATCTCTTTAGTTTTGGGGAGGAGGATCTCACATGGGTTCCCATTGGAAAGGGGATAGGGCCATCCAGGACTGGGCTTCCTCTCTCCAGGTGCTCCTCAGCATCGGTTGGCCACATTATAAGAAACAATGACCAAGAAACATTCATGTAATCCAGCGACTAGTCTACGACATCAGTGCCATCATTTCAGAAGCGCCGTGTGGTGGGCCACTCCGGCTCATCACCGGTGAGTACAGAGCGAGTGACCAGCCCGTACGTCAGCAGCCTACATTAAAGAGGTCGGACACTTGACAACTCCTTATCAATGGCCCTTAAGTGGTGAATAAAATAAAAAAATCTATACTCATCTTCCAATCCAGCACCGCACTCTCCTGTGTCCCCCGCCGGCCTCTGGAGAGAAGCAATGTCACGTGACCGCTGCAGCCAATCAGTGGATTCTAATAAGGTGCAACTTTGGCAGTTTTGGCCGAGCAGAAGTGAAATTTCTCATCAGAAACCCATCTCATCCCATATAAATCAGAGCCCGTGTTACTTCATGTCCGACAAACCATCAATCCGTGTAATATCTTCCATGCAGGAGACATGACGAGACTGTGGATGAGCTGAACGGCTGCCTCTGTCTACACTGATAACAGTGGTGGAGTCATTGCTGGAAAGAGTAGGGATCAATACTACACGGTATTATTTATAGATGTGGTCTGGCGGCACACCACATATCCAGACGGCTCCACAGGGACCAGACCGTCATGTGAAGGGGTTTCTGCATAGACTGAAGGGCAGGGGAATAATGGACACTATCAAAGGGGCCCATGTGATCTTGTATACACAGCACAGGGGCCCCGACATATCAAGTAAGTACCACAAAGGGGCCCAAGTGCTCATGCATTCACCAGAAAGGGGCCCAAGTGCTACTGTATGCACCAAAAAGGGGTCCAAGTGCTCTTCTAAGCACCACAAAGGGGCCCAAGTGCTCATGTAGTAACCAAAAAGGGGCTCAAGTGCTACTGTATGCGCCAAAAAGGGGCCCAGGTGCTACTGTATGCACTAAAAAGGGGTCCAAGTGCTCTTGTGTTCACCACAAAGGGGCCCAAGTGCTCCTGTATGGATGACAAAGGGGCCCAAGGGCTCTTCTAAGCACCACAAATGGGCCCAAGTGCTCTTCTAAGCACCACAAAGGGACCCAAGTGCTCCTGTATGGATGACAAAGGGGCCCAAGGGCTCTTCTAAGCACCATGAATGGGCCCAAGGGCTCTTCTATGCACCACAAAGGGGCCAAAGTGATCTTTTAAGCACGGCAAAGTTGTCCAAGTGCTTTCTATCCACTACACAAGGGTCACGTGCTCTCCTATACACCACACAGGGGTTCATTCACACTTACAAGCATCATAGAAGTTGTAGCGGCCATTTTTACTAGCACTGGAGCCATCACTTAGTCACTGAGCCACTCAGGCTCTTCTGTGGCTCCTCTTAGTGAATTCAATTCAATACCTGGAAGAAAAAAAAAAAAAAGAATCAGGTAATTTGGATCATTCACGCCGAAGCCTAATAACCCTCATTACTTTATAAGAGGGTCCGTCAGGTCACCGTGTGGTTTTCATCCAGAGCCTTAATCATTTGCAGCCAAAGCTTCTCCCCGTCACAAGGTCTGCGGTTTCCTCACCACACAGCGGCCGCTGATCTGCTAGTGTGATATCAGTAGCCAGGGCCCCGATCTGAGGTTACTGGTTCTGGCCGGGCTGGGGCAGCCGAGTGAGACCCGATAGTCCGAGAATAAAAAGATTAATGAGCCATGGTGGGCGCCTCTTCTCTGCCAGGCCCCCAGGCTTGATCTACTAGATAGTGATCTGTGTAGGTCACAGGTGAACTGCAGCGAGCTGCTGTACATGATCGTTTCCCATCGTTATGAAGGCTCATTAGTGTGTGCGGATCAGTGCACCTTCCCCAGCTCATGTCCTCGTGTATCCTGACTGACTGGTTATACGCCATTTTCCCCGTAAGGTCAGAACATCCTCGATAAACAGTCGTCCTTGAAATAATTAAAAAAAAAAAAAAAATTCATAGTTTATTTTGCTCTATGTACATAAATTTCTGCAATCACTTTATGCCCAAATTTTCCAATGTGAAATATACACACTGTCAGGATTCGCCTCTACTTCCAGCTCGAGTGTGCGGTCAGAAGACTGTAAGCGTATGATTTCCATATTTTCGGTCACGTGCCGACTGGAAATCTTTCCTGCTTTTCTCACCGTTTTATCGAGAGACCGCAATGATGAGAGTCAGCTAGAAACAGAAGAGAATCCCGACAGTCTGCATGTTGCACACTGGCAGCTTTCGACAATTTTCTGTTCTGTGCAGCCCAGAAAAACCTCCTCAAGCAAAGACGACAGCGGTCAGGACTGCCACAATGAAAATGAGGAAATCTGGGCGACAACTTCTAAATCACATCGGTTGTCACTCGTCCGATCTTATTCTTGTGCACTGCAAATCCGAAACTCAAATCCAAGATTTCTGCCATGTTGGGTCAAACATCCGTATAACCTATTTACATGACAAAAGAACGGATGATGCTCAGCTGGAGGCTTCTTCTTGTACGTGCGATGCGATAGAGTCAGGAGAATGTTCCCGACCAGAGGAAAAGCTGGATAACCCTCCACGTTCTAGACATCCGCCAGCTTCTTCCCAAAATGTGTGTGCCATGAGGGGTTAATTCTGAGGCCAATCACCAGAGTCTCATCTTGGCAGTTCGCACTTACTCTGCCCTACATATGTCCAACTCTTGGTTCATTTAACCTCTGCTGAGCTGGAAGACGGGATTTCTTACAGGGCAACAATGGGAACCGAGCGAGTGACAGGCGCGTCCTCCTGGCTCAGGGAATCTCTGTAAAGGTCAATGGAGAGGGTGGAGTAATGTGGTAAAAGGGGGGAAGTCGGGATTTTGCCCACAGGGACAGCCTGCTATTGTCTACAAAAACCCTTTAACCTTTTCAGCACAAGAGGAGGAGTATGATGAAGGCCGGAGCGCCGGTTACTGGGCCGATAATGATCCACGTAACGATCCGTCACCACCTTTGTGTCGTCAGAAGACGGTGATACTTTCCATACTCATTACCCAATTTACTTTTATCTTTATTCGTTACCCCTATAGGGGCCATTTTTTTCTTGCGACCACGCACCACTACAGGACACCCAATACCTGCGCTATCGTCACCAAGAGAAATAAAGAGATTTCTGCTCTTGAAAATATATTTTTACACCATTTAAAAGAGGTTTTTTTCATTTCGCAAAGTGATATTGCTAGGATGGTCCGTCACTTTATGATTAGTGAAGCCCCCCCTGATCCGGAGAATGAAGGGGCACGGTGCATCCTTTTAACTTTTTTTTGCCCCGATCATTCAGCTCTGCAGGGGGCAAGCGAAACGGCAGATCCAGGTGGTTGGAGCGGCAGAGTGCAGGGATGTACTAAAACAGCCTTGTTTGCCCTTAAATCTTAAAGGGGTTGTCCGGATTAGGGTACAAATCTGCAAATTTTGAGTCCTCAGTGCAGTGAGGATTCTCCGCTGCAGGTAGCGGGTAGTTATGAGACAACAAGTATGTGATTTGCATATGTCCGGCCACATTACGACTAGTCATGTCTGGCTCACTTGCATTGAGCGAGGCCGCGCACGTCTAGTCTGCATGTGACCAAATGTATGCAAATCATATACTTGCGGTCAAAGGCCCACCGCTGACACTGGAGAATCTGCAGACTTGTACCCTAAGGCCAGACAACCCCCTTTAAGGATCCCATTCATATTAGCTAAAAGTCATCCGAACCTGCCAGTTTCTGTGGGACCATCTGATGTGTATGGAGACCCCCGACTCTCTGCAGACGGATGATGCCGGGGAAGAGAAGGATCGGGCAGATGGAATTTGAATATCCGCTCCATTATGGTAGATAAGAGGCATCTCGGCAGCTTTCTGCTCTCTCTACATGAGCGGGGATGTGTATGGGGACAGGAAGAGGCAGCCATCTCATGTGTATGGCCAGCTATGGGACCACTGATGGACATAATGTGGCTCTTTGCCAATCCTCAGATGACCCAGCTTTACTAATCAGATTTCTCGAATGATAAAACTAAGGAGAACAATTTTTAGGTTCGGCAGACATCACAAGGCTTTAATCTGCTTTTACCGCTCCTAAAAATAATAATAAAAAGTAAAAAAATTCAGGTGACAAGAAATTCCCTCCCCCCCTCCCCCCCCCCATCATCCAAAACCCAATAAGTTTGGGAAACAGTATGGAGACTAGCGTCCTCCCCAGTGACCCAGGGGGGTCTTCCATCACAGGAGATGATCATGGATCCAGGTTCTCTATGATGCATCACAAACACTACAGATGAGCCCAGTATAGGAGCCACGGCTGCCCGATACACTGGGAAAACACCAGGGGGGAGACAAGATGGCCGCACACCATCTGCGTCTGTTTCCCCACCGCGGGCCGGCAGCGATGGCCGCACACCCTGTGGTGGGCCCAGATCATTAGGGCCATGCATTGGCTGCGCCACCCCGACCACCTCTGGGCAGGTGCCATGTTATACCATTTTGGGTGATGTTTTTCTGCAATTTTGTTTTGCAAAAAATATCCTACGATGGGAAAGAAAACAATATGAATCAATAGGGTTCGGGAGGCAAGACCCCCAGCAATCAGCAAGTGATCCCCTTTTTGTATGGATAACTTACAAGTCTGAGTAACCCTTTAATTGCAAGGAAAAAAAAAATGGAGTTCAACATAATTAACAAATGCAACTTTTATCTTCAGCTGCCTCCGTAAAAAAAAAAATACATGGAAAGTGCCCCTTAAAATCAGAAACTAACGGTCAGGTCTTCTCCTGTCCTTAGATAGGACTTCAGTGCAGCAGCAGAACATAGTCCTGGATCGATTTAGGAATAGGCAACTCGATCACCACTTGCGATAACTGGCGATCTCCGAGGCTGCCCCTCACCGCCCGCCGTGCCAAAGCTTTTAAAGTGCCGGGAACGGAGCACAGTGTGAGCAGACGTTGGCGTAGCTGGGCGTCCCGGGCGGCCTCGGGGGGGATCCCTCCTTCTCTTCGCAACCTGAGGGTACCGCAAGCCCTGTGCAGCAGTTCCAGGCATTCCTCCTCCCTCTCGCCACCCAGGCCTCGACCCATCAGAATGGCCAGCCGCCCCGCTGGGTACTGACCCTTGAGGTTGGCAGTGTCGGGCTGGGCCCCGTATTCCAGGAGCAGCCGCACGCTCTCTAGGTTGCCCTTCATTACTGCCCAGCTTAGGGGGGTGTCCTGGTTGTAGTCTCTGGCATTGGCTTTTGCGCCCCCCTCTAGTAACGCCAGCACGCAGCCGTCCATGTTTTTGAAAGCTGCCCAGTGTAACGGAGAATCCTGATTCCCATCGGGGGCATTAGGGTCGGCGCCGTATTCCAGGAGAATCTCCACGCAGGTCTCGTCCTTCTCTGCTGCGTAGTGCAGGGCCGTGCGCTGGTAGCCATCGAGGGCATTCACCTGCAGGGCACAGAAACGCAGTCATGGACTGGATATACCGGATACTTCTCACAGCTGAGGATCTGCTTCAGTATGTCCAGGGTATATAATCCTGCATGAGCTAATGAGTTGGCGCTAATAACAGGTATCCGCCTGGTTCAGCTCACTGAGGAGTGTACACACTGGATGCGATTGTAACAAACCTTCAGCTGTGACATATTAGGTTTGCGTTGGTTTTAAAGCCACAGGAAAAGTATTGTATTCACTGACAGAAAGCAGAAATCTTGAAAATGGAAACAGAACTAGGATTAGACAGAAAACCGGAATCCTCCATTAATAAGACCACTGACATTGGCTCCGTGCTCCAGAAGCAGCTCCACGCAGTCGCCATCGCACACCATGCAGGCGCTGTGCAGGGGCATCAGGGTGTCATGAGGACCATTGACGTCGGCCCCCTGTAGACAGAGAGAAAAGACAAGAGTCAAGGTTAAAGGGGTCCTGAACACGGACATGTTCTATAGGTGGTCGGCCGGAAAAGGATTGCGGCTGTATAATAAACGTCCAACAGAGGTGGGAGAATGGGGGTCTCCTAACCCGCCCCAGGCGGAGAATGAACGGAGAGGTGCGGACGGACGGACGGCTCTCTACATTCACTTCTATGAGAGAGACCGAATTCACAAGCAACACCGAGCCTGACCGCGTCGTATATGAGGACGTCGGATCAGGCTGTGTCGCTCGTCCTTGTGGAGACAGATGTGCTCATTTTTCGGGAAAAGAAAAACAAAAAACGTCATGTGTTCTATGCATTCCCCACCAGGAGAGGATGAGAGACCCCCATTTTCCACATAGGTGGGGCCTACAGCTATCAGGCACTTACCTTCCGGATGAGGGATTCTACGGTGCCTCCGGGCAGAGAGCGGAAGGAGATGGCGCGTATCAGCCGCTCCGACAACGGGCGCTTTCTGTACATATTGAGCATGGTCTACGAGAAAACACATTACAAAAAGGGTTAATTCACCAATAATCTGTCTTATCTGATCTCGGGAAAGCTGGGTGACAAACAAGGAATTCTGGACCCAAATCTGCCGAATTTCACAGAACCCAGCTTTCCCAGAACTCGGATGGCGGCGATCAGGTGCCAGCGCAGGATGATGGGTACGTATGATGCAGACCGCCCCTGCTCTTGGCCCGGTCTTGCCTTTTTCGCACGCTCTTCCGCAGCTCCCTGGAGGAGGATCGCGGAGGTGCTCGCTCTCTGCCTGCACTCACCCTCGGGGGCAGCCTCCCTGCCTCTGGCACTCGGCGGGCACATGAGACGGGGCCGCTGCCTCTAATGGATGAAGAGCAGAGAGCGTCTCCTTCCATTAATTCTTCCTCAGATGGGATGAAATATTCAGCAGGAGGAGGAGGAGGACACAGAACCGGGCTCCCTCGTAGGCAAAAAAAGAGAGCGCTGCCAAATCCTGACACGCGGAGGATATTAGGGGAGACTTTAACCAGTTTGTTGCTGGGGGGAAGGAACAGCTGCACATTGTTAGTCCCCCAGTGCACGACGTGGCGGGACTGGGAGCGACGCGATAACGCGCAGCAGCTGGAGCCTGTCACTGACGGGCCATTTACTCCACGCGATAAACTTTGGGCCGCATTCGACTCCCCTGAGAAATGTTTGGCACAAACAGGGCGAACAGGAAAAGTGACGCCGGCCGAGCATGTATGTGCCACGGAGGGAAGTCTGTGCCATCAGCACCGGAGCTAAATAGGAGAAGATCTGCGTCCGTTTCCCCACCGCGGGCCGGCAGCGATGGCCGCACACCCTGTGGTGGGCCCAGATCATTAGGGCCATGCATTGGCTGTGCCACCCCGACCACCTCTGGGCAGGTGCCATGTTATACCATTTTGGGCGATGTTTTTCTG
This sequence comes from Ranitomeya imitator, assembly GCF_032444005.1. Lineage (NCBI taxonomy): Eukaryota > Metazoa > Chordata > Amphibia > Anura > Dendrobatidae > Ranitomeya > Ranitomeya imitator. The sequence goes on from NC_091288.1 coordinate 204,750,169, forward strand.
CAATTTTGTTTTGCAAAAAATATCCTACGATGGGAAAGAAAACAATATGAATCATTGGGGTCCGGGAGGCAAGACCCCCAGCGATCAGCAAGTGATCCCCCTTTTGTATGGATAACTTACAAGTCTGAATAACCCTTTAATTGCCAGGAGAGAAAAAAATGTAGTTCAACATATTTAACAAATGCAACCTTTATCTTCAGCTGCCTCCATAAAAAAAATACATGGAAAGTGCCCCCAAAAATCAGAAACTAACGGCGGTAACTCCGCAGCCCTCTGAGCGCTGTCAGATGAAAAATGCCACCTGGTGGAACAGAGTAGTACTGCATACAAAAATCTACACTGCCACCAGGTGGAGAAAAGTAATACTGCATACAAAACAACATTGCTACCTGGTGGAGAAAGTACTGCATACAAAAATCAACAGTGCCATCTGGTGGAGAAAACAAATACTGAGTATAGAAATGAACAGTGCTGCACAATTCCACTACCCCCCCCCCTCGAAAACACACATAATTATATATATATATATATATATATATATATATTAATATTACTTCCGCCTTTCTGTCGGCAACTTCCGTAACGGAAATCCCGCATCGCTGATTGGTCTCGCCAGCTGCCTGTCATGGCTGCCACGACCAATCAGCGACGGGCACGGTCCGATTAGCCCCTCCCCTACTCCCCTGCAGTCACAGTGCCCGCCGTCAGCTCCATACTCCCCGCAGTCACCGCTCACACAGGGTTAATGCCAGCGGTAACGGACAGCGTTATGCCACGGGTAAGTCATTCCGTTACCGCCGCTATTAACCCTGTGTGACCAAGTTTTTACTATTGATGCTGCCTATGCAGCGTCAATAGTAAAAACATCTAATGTTAAAAATAATTTTTAAAAAATCATTATATACTCACCTTTCACGACGCTCCAGTGACCTCCAGCAGGTTCCGGTGCCAAGGATGGTATGGGAGAAGGACCTGCCGTGACGTCACGCTCATGTGACCGCGCCGTCATCACAGGTCCTGTGCGCCAGCGCGAGAAGGACCTGCCATGACGTCACGGTCATGTGAACGAACTACAAGGGGCCCTCGGAAGGTGAGTATATGTTTATTTTTTAACCTGTGACATATACGTGGCTGGGCAATATACTATGTGGGCTGGGCAATATACTATGTGGGCTGGGCAATATACTATGTGGGCTGGGCAATACACTACGTGGACATGCATATTCTAGAATACCGGATGCGTTAGAATCGGGCCACCATCTAGTATCTCAATATTTGATGGAGAAAAGTAGTACTGCATACAAGGAAAAAAAAAAAAAAAAAAACACATCAACAGTGCCACCTGGTGGAGACAAGTAGTACTGCATTTAAAAAAAAAAAAAAAAAGCATCAGTGCCACCTTGTGGAGAAAAGTAGTACTGCATACAAAAATCAACAGTGCTACTTGGTGTAGAAAAGTAGTACTGCATAAAAAAAAGCAGTAGTGCCACCTTGTGGAGAAAAATAGTACTGCATACAAAAAAAAAAAATCAACAGTGCCACCTTGCGGAGAAAAGTAGTACTGCATAAAAAAGCAACAGTGCCACTTCGTAGAGCAAAATAGTACTGCATAAAAAAAAAAATCAACAGTGCCACCTTGCGGAGAAAAGTAGTACTGCATAAAAAAGCAACAGTGCCACTTCGTAGAGCAAAATAGTACTGCATAAAAAAAAAGCAACAGTGCCACCTTGCGGAGAAAAGTAGTACTGCATAAAAAAGCAACAGTGCCACTTCGTAGAGAAAAATAGTACTGCATAAAAAAAAAGCAAAAGTGCCACCTTGTGGAGAAAAGTAGTACGGTATACAAAAATAAACAGTGCCACCTGGTGCAGAAAAGTACTGCATGCATAAATCAACAATGCCACCTGGTGGGGTAAAGAAATCAACAGCACTACATGGTGGAGATAAGGAATAAGGAGTACTGCATACTGAAATCAACAGTGCCACCTGGTGAAGATAAGGAACAACAGTGCTACTTGGTGGAGTAAGGCTGGTTTCACATTTGCGTTTAAAACGCAAACGCATGTGCTGAAAAAAACGCATGTAAACGCGGTAAAACGCCGCGTTTTTTAGACGCATGCGTTTTTGTATGTTTTATTACAAACGCGGCGTTTTGACGCGTTTACATGCGCTTTTTCATGCGTTTGCGTTTTTTAAACGCATGATGAGAAGGGTGTAACAGCTGCCAATCATCAAAATCAACAAGAAAACCCACTATAAACAGAAAAAGCTAGGGTTAGGGTTTGGATCCCTAACCCTTACCCTAATCCTAAGGGATCTTAACCCTAACCCTACCCCTAACCCTAAGGGATCCTAACCCTACCCCTAAGGGATCCTAACCCTAACCTTTAGGGTTAGGATCCCAAGGGTTAGGGATAGGGATAGGGTTAGGATCCCTTTATCAATTTTATGGTGTGGGGTGGCTTATCAGTGTTTTTTCTTGTTTTTTTTTTTTTTTTACAAAAACGCATGCGTTTTTAACACAACCAAACGCATTTGCTTAAAAACGCATGCGTTTACATAGACAGCAATACTACTACATATTGCATTTCTGCAACACAACGCATGCATACAAAAGACGCATGCGGCGGCAAAACGCATGCAAAAAAACAGATGCGTTTTTAATGTTACGTATAGGGAAAAAAAAGCATGCTTTTTTTGCGCTAAAATGCAGCGACAAAAAACGCAAATGTGAACCAGCCTAAAGCAGTACTGCGTACAGACATCAATAGTGCCACCTGGTGGCAGAAAGCAGTACAGCATGCAGAAATCAACAGTGCCACCTGTTGGAGATAAGGCGTACTGCATAAAGAAATCAACAGTGCCACCTGGTGGAAGAAGTGAGTACTACACACAAATACAAAACTCCACTTTCCAAAAAAAAAAAAAAAAAAACCTCCAAAACCCTCTGATCATCTCAATATTTTCATTTTTCATAAGTCTTGCCTTTTGCAGCTCACCATTTCAGCTCTCCATGATTACATGTCAACGCCTCTATTTAACCCATACGAGCCACTTTTTTCCCCTCTTCTCCCAAAAGCAATAACTTTTTTTTCTAAATTCATCTTTAAACATAGCCATATGGGGGACGAGTTTTAATTTTTAATGACACCATTCAAGTTGCCAAAAAAATGTACTGAAAAATAAAAAATTCCAAGTGAGGTAAAATGTAACAAACACCCCGGCCATTTCTCCATTGGTTTTTGAAGTTTGCTTAAGGCGATGTGCACACGTATTCTGGTCCACTGCAGATTTTTCTGCAGCGGATTTGATAAATCTGCAGGGCAAAAACGCTGCGTTTTTGCTGCGGATTTACCACGGTTTTTACTGTGGTTTTCCATAGGGGCAGTTGTAAAACCGCTGTGGAATCCGCAGAAAGAATTGACATGCTGCGGAATGTAAACCGCTGCGTTTCCACGCGTTTTTTTCCGAAGCACTTTTGTTTCCCATAGGTTTACATGGTACTGTAAACTCATGGGAAACTGCTGCGGATCCGCAGCGTTTTCCGCGTCGTGTGCACATACCCTAACGACTTTGCGGTAAGAATGATCTCGGTAACTTTGCTCAGTACGGTTATGGTGACATCAACTTTTTTTTTTTTTCCAGAGAAAAACAAAAAGGCTTCAGTCCTAACATTATGAGAGCAATCATTACTTTGCTAAAATTTGGTCAGTAGAGTTACATCAAGACTTTTTTTTTTTTTTTGTGGGACGAGATGTAGATTTTCTCACCATTTTGGGTTCACACGACTTTCTGATGATTTTTTTTTGGTCCATTTCATTTGGGAGGAGAAATGACCAGAAAACAACAAATCTGAGGTTTTCAGTTCTCCCCGTTTTGGAGCACAACATATGGAATAATTTTATTAGTTTGGCCAATAAGGGTTTTTGTTTGTTTTTTTACTTTTTAGATCTCGACATTTTTAGAAAAGAGGATGATTTAAAGTTTTTTGATTTCCTATCACCGTGGCAGCGCCCTCTAGTGTGTGTGCCGGGCGTTACAGCTGTACTTACATGGCAGAATCTGGGGTCTTCAGTGGACCCCCAGCTGTGAAATAAACAAGAAAAAAAATAATTACAAATAATTGACAGCGAGGAGAAAGCGTTAATGCGTTCTAATGGGCGATAAATGGTGCAAATCGCAACACAAAAGGTTATTAAGGCACCAACTACACATAACGCGCTACCAGCAGTGCGGGGAACCATAGAAGCCACCAGAACGTCCCTGCTGTGAGCACCGGGGCTTCTGACCACGACCCCCGGGCCGCTGACGGTCACTCACACCCGCAGGCTCAGACTGACACTCACCTATAGCAGCACAGCGCTAGCAGGGCGCTGCAGGACGACTGACACTGTGGACACCGCTTCAGCCAATCGGGAGGCTGCACACTGAGACTGACAGCCGGGCTAACCAATGAATGGACGAAGACGCGAGTGAGGAAGGCGTGACGTAAAAACGTGCATAGTCTCTTAACTTTTTTGGTCAAGGCTGAACACCGTACGTCGCCATATTTATTATTGGCAATTGTTCGACGCGAATGTAACAGTTCATGCTCTGTAGTGATAGTGTAACTGATGTAAAGCGGAAGTGGCATAAAATGCGGCGCAGCTGACAGAACACAATGAATGGTGCTGAAGAAAAGTGAGGCTATTCCCTGTAGCAACCAATCGGCTCACTTCTTTCAATTTCAAGCTAAGACTAGTATGTAAACTGGATTCTGATTGGTTGCTATGGGTAACAGCTCCATGTTTCTTCTTACCTTACATTTCGTCACGATGGTTTCATAATAGGGAAAAAGAGATTTCCGGATGAGTCGTCTCTAAGCTGCAACGGTGCATATAGATGTGGGGGGTCTAAGTCTCCTGCTGCCCCCACATATTAGGCGGCAAACTATGTGAAGATAAATATGTCCGCCACAGTGTTATGGGGGTTCTATATTTGTCACTGTTATGGGGGCTTCCATATATGGGACATTGCTATGGGGGATTCTATATCTGGCACATTGTTATGGGCCTTCTATATTTGTCACGCTGTTATGCGGGTTCTATATTTGTCGCACTATTGTGGGGGTTTCTATAATTGGCACATTGTTATGGGGGCTTCCTTATTTGGAGTTTACATGGACACTCGATCTGATATGAACTTTCTGTTGTAAAAACTTACTACAACATAGACATAATGTCCGCATTTAAAACTCCTTTCTCTTTCATGTCTTATCTACGGCCCCTTTGCTCCTCACCATGACACGTTGAGTCCTCGTCACATCTTCAGATCGCCGTTTCTCACGCAAGGTCACTGCATATGCACTTGTGAAGAATCCTCTCAGGCCTCATCAAAGCTGGAAGTCGCGGCCCAGCGTGAAAGGTCAGAGGATCTCAGTGTGAGCGCCCGCTGCTAATTGGGACAGGAAGCTAGCTCTCGTGGATGAGCGTGTTTGTTGTGCTCCCACAGCAGGCATAGTTTCACCTGGCCCACCTTACCGCTCGCCTTCATAGAATCATAGAATGGTAGAGTTGGAAGGGGCCTCCAGGGTCATCATGTCCAACCCTCTGCTCAATGCAGGATTTGCTAAACCATCTCAGCCCGATGTCTGTCCAGCCTCTGTTTGAAGACTTCCCTCTTTTAGGGATTGTTAAAGGGAACCCGTCACCCTCAAAATCGAAGATGAGCTAAGCCCACCGGCATCAGGGGCGTATCTACAGCATTCTGTAATGCTGTAGATAAGCCCCCGATGTATCCTGAAAGATGAGAAAAAGAGGTTAGATTATACTCACCTGGGGGGGGTGGTCCGATCTGATGGGCGTCGCGGTCCGGGGCCTCCCATCTTCATAGGATAACGTCCTCTTCTTGTCTTCACGCTGCGGCTCCAGCGCAGGCGTACTTTGTCTGCCCTGTTGAGGGCAGGACATAGTACTGCAATGCGCAGGCGCCGGGCCTCTCTGATCTTTCCCGACGCCTGCGCACTGCAGTACTTTGCTCTACCCTGAACAGGGCGGATACAGTACGCCTGTGCCGGAGCCGCAGCGTGAATACAAGAAGAGCTGCATCGATAGGAGGCCCCGGACCGCAACGCCCATCGGACCAAACCGCAGCGGGACCGCCCTTGGGTGAGTATAATCTGACCTCATCTTTCAGGATACATAGGGGGCTTATCTACAGCATTACAGAATGCTGTAGGTAAGCCCCTGATGCAGGTGGGTTTAGCTCATCTTCGATTTTGGGGGTGACAGATTCCCTTTAAGGATTGTGCTTTGAGAATCCAAGTTCAAAGTTTCCCATCCTTCCTGGACATTTTTGTCCTGTAGAGCATCCAGCCATTGGACTCCTTCTATCCTTTCTGCGGCCCTTAAAATGTGCCTCTCTGAAATCCAACCTTGAAATCTGAGCCTTCACAGGTCTTCTTCATTTAATTATCCAAAATTCTATGCCAGCATGATCCCTGCCTCCTAGGGTCCCAGGCACCCTTACTTATGCAACAATTTTCTCTTTGTTTATAAGGATTCGATCCAAGGTAGCAGATCTCCTTGATTTCTTCTCTACCCTTTGGAAGATAAAGTATTCAGCAAGAGAGGATAAGAATTTGCTGGACCTGTTACTTTGCCTGAGAGCGATCCGCAATAAATGTCTGGATAGTTGAAATCTCCCATGATCAATACATCATATTTTTTGAGAACTTGATGGATAAAGCGTTCATTCCTATCTTCAGTAAGTCGAGGTGGCCTGTAGAAAATGCCTACAATGGTGTCCTTTCCGTTCTCTCCCTGTATTCTTACCCATACAGTTTCCATTGAACTCCCAAGTCTCTGAAGCTTCAATCTCTGTGGAGATATACGCTTTTCTAACATACAATGTAACACCTCCTCCCTGTTTATTAAGCCTGTTTTTTGCAAATAAATTGTATCGTTCTAGCCTTGTATTCCAATCATGTGTATCGTCCTACAAAGTTTGAGTGATGCCAATAACATCATACTGTATCTCTCTTCCTGTGTTAGTAGCTCCAATTCTCCTTGTTTGTTGCCCATGCTCTGTGCATTTGTATAGTAATATATTAGTTTGTGACCGGTTTCTGAAAAATGAAAACTTTATGGGTCACAAAATATGTTGCCCTAAACCCCACAGCCTCTCATGCACAGTATGATGGTTGTCTCCTCAACCCCCTCACATGCTATGATACAGGCCCCCAAAAATGTGATGGTGGTCCCCACACAATATGATTGTAGTCCCTACAGCCTCCCACAAAGAAAATGAAGACTCTCACCACACACAGGATGGTGGTGTCCCCACAGCCCACCAACAACTTATGATGGATCCCACAGTATAATGTTCTAACACTGCCCTCCTACACAGTATGAAAACCCACAATTTTTCATTCCAGTAATTTCACTTTACGTTCTTATGAAGCACCTAAAGGGTTAACAAACTTCCTGAAAGCTGTTTTGTATACTTTGTGGGAGCAATTTTTAAAATTATATTCCATCAGTGGAATTTCCAATATATAGGCCCCTCAAAATCACTTCACAAATGATTAGGTTCCTATATACACTTTCAAAATAATAAAAACTTTCTACTAACCTTTTAACCCTTCTGACAAAGTAAAGAATTATGCTAACATAGTAGAAACAAGGTAAATGTTACTTATTTATTTTTGTCTAGTATAAGTATGTGGTGTGCAGGTATAAGTATTCAGTATAAGCATTGATTTAAATGTATTACTAACATAAAGTGCAATGTGTCAGGAAAAAAACTCCAATAACTGGGATATGTAGAAAAATTCCAATGTTATTACCACAAAAAATAACATGTCAGATTTGAAACATTTTGCTAGTTCACTAAGGCGTTAAAGTGGTGTCTTTTCACTGTGAGTTCTCTGATGTCTAACAAGTTGTGATTTCTTAGTAAAACATTTCCCACATTCTGAACATGAAAATGGCTTTTCTCCTGTATGAATTCTTTGATGTGTAACAAGAGATGATTTATCTGTGAAAAATTTCCCACATTCTGAGCATGAGAATGGCTTCTCTCCTGTGTGAATTCTCTTATGTCTAACAAGTTGTGATTTCATAGTAAACCATTTCCCACATTCTGAGCATGAAAATGGCTTCTCTCCTGTGTGAGTTCTCTCATGGGTAACGAGAGATGATTTGTCTGTAAAACATTTCCCACATTCTGAGCAAGAAAAAGGCTTCTCTCCTGTGTGAGTTCTCTCATGTACAGTAAGAATAGATTTTTTAGTAAAACATTTCTCACATTTTGAACATGGAAATGGCTTCTCTCCCGTGTGATTTTTCTGATGTGTAACAAGAGATGATTTATCTGTAAAACATTTCTCACATTCTGAGCATGAAAATAGCTTCTCTCCTGTGTGAATACCCTTATGTTTAACAAGATTTGATTTATTTGTAAAACATTTCTCACATTCTGAACATGAATATGGCTTCTCTCCTGTGTGAATTTTCTGATGTGTAGCAAGATGTGATTTATCTGTAAAACATTTTCCACATTCTGAACATAAAAATGGTTTCTCTCCTGTGTGAATTTTCTCATGTAAAAGAAGATGATTTTTCTTAGTAAAACATTTCCCACATTCTGAACATGAAAATGGCTTCTCCCCTGTATGAATTCTCTGATGGGTAACAAGATTTGATTTATATGTAAAACATTTCTCACATTCTGAACATGAAAATGTCTTCTCTTCTTTGTGAATTCTCTGATGTGTAACAAGAATTGATTTATCTGTAAAACATTTCTCACATTCTGGACATGAAAATGGCCTCTCTCCTGTGTGAATTCTTTCATGTATAATAAGATGAGATTTCTTAGTAAAACATTTCTCACATTCTGAACATTGAAATGGCTTCTCCCCTGTATGTGATCTCTCATGCACAACAAGATTTGATTTAAATGCAAAACATTTATCACATTCTGAACATGAAAATGGCTTCTCTCCTGTGTGAAGTCTCTCATGTGTAATAAGATGAGATTTGTTAATAAAACTTTTCCCACATTCTGAACATGAAAATGGCTTCTCTCCAGTGTGGGATCTCTCATGTAGAACAAGTCTTGATTTGTAAGCAAAACATTTCCCACATTCTGAACATGATAATGGCTTTACTCCTATGTGAGATCTCCTATGTTCAGCAAGTTTTGATTTATCTGTAAAACATTTCTTAAATTCTGAGCATGAAATTGGCTCTTTTATTGTGGGGACTCTTTGATCTTCCATATTTCTTCTATGACTTTTATTTTGCTTAACAGTCTGTGATGAAATATGAGAGAGTTCTTTGCTATAAAGAGCTGAGGGTGTATCTGAAATATTGCCATGATCTTCATATGCATCTTGTTTGATGCTACAATCATCTGCTTTAAAATCTGGATATATCAGATGTCCTTCGGAGCTGCTGGTATATTCATCTGCCAAGAATAAAACTGATTTATTTTTTAACAAAATAAACTTAAAAATGATATTCATCTAAATATGAAAATTAAAAATGTAAGAAAAAGTAAAAAATTCCATGCAATCTGTAAGGTATGTACAACGTTCTATGAATAACTAATTAAAGTGTAATTTACATGATGTGATGATTGAACAAAGAATCAATTGTAATGTTCCTTCCCAATCATTGCCCAGTACAAATGTCAAACGTAAAAAAATAAAGCGTTTATCATTGATCGCATATTTTATAAAGAATAAAACTTATTGTCGGCAGTGAATTCCTTCTGAAAATAAAAAATCTGCAATAATAATACATGCATGAGAGAAAGGAAATAAACCATCACTGCTACATAAAAAGAAAGCTAATAAGCCCAAATCAAGTTCCTATATCATCAATCAGTTATATTCTTCCTGCAGCCGCTCGCTTTCTGTCTTCAGGGGAAATAGAAGGTTGTAGCAATCATCCCTCTCTGAGCAGTGATTGTTACAGCTTTCTGCACTGCCTCAAAGACTGGAAGTGGCTACAGAGAAAATATAACTTCATTTTCTCCCCGCAGCAACTCTTCCAGTAAAAAGCCGAACATGATTTCAATATTTACCCTCAGATTATCACCATATCTGCAGGGAGTGTTTTTGTTGCCTTCCGGATCTTTTTAAGGCCGGAGTCACACATGCGAGAAACACGTCCGTGTCTCGCATGTGAACAGCAAGCTCTGGCGCTGCCACTTCGGAGCGGAGCGTGCGGCCGCATAGCAACACATGGAGCCGCACGCTCCGAAGTGCTGGCGCCAGAGCTTGCTGTACATATGCGAGACACGGACGTGTTTCTCGCATGTGTGACTGCGGCCTAAGGGTCCATTTACACACGCAGATATTGGCTTGTAACGAGCACTGATTGATGATATGGGAGTATCTTTCTTCTCTCTCCCCACAGAGAATAGATTAATTCTTAGGCTACTTTCACACATCAGGTTTTTTGCATCAGGCACAATCTGGCAAATTTTTCAAAAAACGGATCCCTTTTTTTTCCGCCGGATCTGTTTTTTTCTCATAGAGTTGTATTAGCGCCGGATTTCGCCTGATGGCCTAACGTTTCATCCGTTTTTTGCCGGATCCGACAAAAATTAGTTTTTTTGGTGGACAGAGAAAACGTCCAGAGGAACTTTTTTTTCTGTCCGGCGGAAAACCGCACAGCGACTGATCCAGCGAAAAACATATGAAATGTGAGGTGAAATGACCGAATCTGGCGACCGTATCTTTTTTTTTTTTTACACAAATCATTCATTTTCAATTCTGGAATCTCTCTCTCTCTCTCTGTCACAGCATCCCCAGGTTAAAAACAAAAAAAACGTATCCAGCAGAAAAACGGATCCGTCTAAACAGTTTTTCACTATTTGCAACGGATCCGTTTTTGCTAAAATTAGCCGGATTGTGCCTGAAAGCAAAAAACTGATGCTTTCACACTTGCGTCGGAACGGGTCCGTCGCTATGTGTTGGCGTGACGTACTGACGCACGTTGTGAAAATTTGGCATGATGTGGGCAGCGGATGCAGTTTTTCAATGCATCCGCTGCCAATTCTAAAGTCCGGGGAGGAAGGGGTGGAGTTTCGGCCGCACATGCGCGGTAAGAAAATGGTGGATCCGACGTACGAAATAATGTTACATTGAACGTTTTTCCGTGACGACGCTCCGCCAAAACACGATGGATCCAGTGCACGACGGACGCGACGTATGGCCATACGTCGCGATGCGTCAGCGTCAGCAATACAAGTCTATGGGCAAAAAACGCATCCTTGCGGGCACATTTGCAGGATCCGTTTTTTCCCCAAAACGAAGCATTGCGACGGATGTCACACGACGCAAGTGTGAAAGTAGCCTAAGGCAACTTTCACACTTGCGTCGGTACGGCACAGTCACAATGCGTCGGCGCGACGTACCGACGTACGTTGTGAAAATTCGCACAACGTGGGCAGCGGATGCAGTTTTTCAACACATCCGCTGCTCATTCTAAGTCCGGGGAGGAGGGGGCAGAGTTCCGCCGCGCATGTGCGGTAGGAAATGGCGGATGCGACCTATGAAAAAAACGTTACATTGAACGTTTTTTCGTGACGACGGTCCACCAAAACACGAGGCATCCAGTGCACGACGGACGCGACGTATGGCCATACGTCGCGATCCGTCGGCAATACAAGTCTATGGGAAAAAACGCATCCTGCGGGCACATTTGCAGGATGCGTTTTTTTCCCAAAATGATGCATTGCGACGGATCTAAAATGACGCAAGTGTGAAAGAGGCCTTAGTCAAACATATATGGCTATGGAGAATTCGGGAGACAGCAGACAGCTCCTTATAGAGCTGAGGAGCCGTACAGTGGTCTAATAAAAATTAATCTATTTATATCTCTGTTGTGATTTGTATTTCTGACCTTATACCATGCTACAAGCACGATTTTCTTTTTAGTGGTCTATTAGGAAGTCATGGCATTAGTGCAATTATATGGTTGGATAAGCCCAGGGAATTATTTTATTTCACTCCTGGCTGTGACTAGGCAATTAACTTGCAAACATTTTTATTTGTTTTAAGCTCTGTCTGGTTCAGTATATCAAATATGTTACTTAGGTTCTATTTAAATAACCAGTCATGATGGATAGTATATAGAACACTAAACGAGATACCATTTCCCATGATATTTGTTGTGTGTCATTGATGACATACTATCTCAATCTATTCTTAAAGGGGTTGTTCCATGAACAAAGTTCCTGTTAGGCCGGTCTCACACGTCAGTGGCTCCGGTACGTGAGGTGACAGTTTCCTCACGTACCGGAGACACTGACTCACGTAGACACATTGAAAGCAATGTGTCACTGCACATGTCAGCGTGTTTTCACGGACCGTGTGTCCGTGTGCAAAACACGGAGACATGTCAGTGTTCGTGGGAGCGCACGGATTACACGGACCCATTAAAGTCAATGGGTCCGTGTAAAACACGTACCGCACACGGACGCTCTCCGTGTGCAGTCCGTGTGCCATGCAGGAGGCAGCGCTACTGTAAGCGCTGTCCCCCCCACGTGGTGCTGAAGCAGCCATTCATATCTTCTCTCCAGCAGCGTTCGCTGGAAAGAAGATATGAAAAATCCTTTTTTTTTGTCCTCGTGTTTAAAATAAAGATCCCTGTCCCTTACCCCCTCCCACCCTCTGTGCGCCCCCCCCCCCCCCCGCTGTAACTAAAATACTCACCCGCCCCCTCACAGCGTCCTGTCCTCGCCGCACCTTCTCCTGTATGAGCGGTCACGTGGGGCCGCCGATTACAGTCATGAATATGCGGCTCCACCTCCCACAGGGGTGGAGCCGCATATTCATTACTGTAATAAGCAGCACATGACCGCTCATACAGGAGAAGGTGCGGCGAGGACAGGACGCTGCGAGGGAGCGGGTGAGTATTTTAGTTACAGCGGGGGGGCGCACAGGGGGTGGGAGGGGACAGGGATCTTTATTTTAAACACGAGGACAAAAAAAAAGAAGGATTTTTCATATCTTCTTTCCAGCGAACGCTGCTGGAGAAAAGATGTGAATGGCCGCTTCAGCACCAGATGCAGGGGACAGCGCTTATCTCTAGCGCTGTCTCCTGCACGCTCCGTGTGGTACCCAGTCGGCACACGGGCAGCACACGTGTGCCACAAAGATGTACCACGGGAGCACACGGACACGGATAATTCCGGTACCGATTTTTCCGGTACCGGAATTGTCTGGACGTGTGAGACTGGCCTTAGTTATTTTTTTGACATCCAAAAGTGAAAGTTATTATTATTCCAAGTTCTATTAATTAAGGTGCACTTTGTAAGAAAATGCCTTTAAATCCATATTGTAGATGCACAACCCATATTATCACACATAGCACTATCACATTGTCAATCATATATAAACTGTATTTTAGGTTAATGAGGGAATCTATGGCAAAACAAACTAAAAGAACACATGACAAAAAACCTATAGCCAAGACCTGTCCGGTTCAGTGAGTGAGGAGAATGTGACTTATTTATTTAGTGGTAACTCCTCATTGGGGTGATTACCTGTAGGAGCTTCCTCTTTGCACCTCTCATCTCCCCACACAATTTTTTCATCTTTCTCCATTATGGCTTCAGGATTATTCTTCAGGTTTTTGAATGAATTTCAAAACTATGAAAATAATAATTTAACAGTCACAGACAGAAGGTAAACTAACATGGAATGTTCTAGATGGACGCTTTTACTACAAGCTCGTGTGACACCTGCGCCACTAACCTCCACCACCTCCTATATCACCAGTATCAAATCACTGACAAACAGGTTTTGCTAAAAAATATCCCTGTATTTCGCACCTTCCATCTTCCGCTTAACTTGGATCATTTTCCAAGTCCCTGCTGCCGAAAAACATCCCCACATAATTATGCAGACAATCCAATAAACCATTATATTTTTTTTTATAAGAACAATTGTGATATTATCCTTTGAGTATCGCATCTGGTAAGAAGTCCTGAATAAATAAATGTACAAGGAACATATATATTTAACAGTTGTATTTTTGGGGTACAGGCTAATTTTTTTTTTTAGTGGAGTCAGAAGCAATTTCACAATTTGTTTTCTTTTTTTACGGTGCTCACTTGTGATATAAATGTGATGTTAGAGGAATTATCTGGCGCTTTTTTATATTTACATGCATTTTAGTATGGTCTCCAGATATTCCGCTCTTATACGTCAGGTCATTGTCACGATCACCCTCCTTGAAGTTGGTGCGACGTGAGGATGTGACAGGGGGTGACCACGACCAGAACGCACATTGTGTCTAATAGGATTACAACACTAATGTATAATTCAATCTAAAGGTACCGTCACACTAAGCGACGCTGCAGCGATACCGACAACGATCTGGATCGCTGCAGCGTCGCTGTTTGGTCGCTGGAGAGCTGTCACACATACAGCTCTCCAGCGACCAACAATCCCGAGGTCCCCGGTAACCAGGGTAAACATCGAGTTACTAAGCGCAGGGCCGCGCTTAGTAACCCGATGTTTACCCTGGTTACCATCGTTAAAGTAAAAAAAAAACACCACTACATACTTACCTACCGCTGTCTGTCCCTGGCGCTGGGCTTCTCTGCTCTGGCTGTGAGCGCCGGGCAGCCGGAAAGCAGAGCGGTGACGTCACCGCTCTGCTTTCCGGCCGCTGTGCTCACAGCCAGTGCAGGAGGAGTGCAGAGAAGCAGAGCGCCGGGGACAGACAGCGGTAGGTAAGTATGTAGTGGTTGTTTTTTTTTACTTTAATGATGGTAACCAAGGTAAACATCGGGTTACTAAGCGCGGCCCTGCGCTTAGTAACCCGATGTTTACCCTGGTTACCAGCGAAGACCGCTGAATCGGCGTCACACACGGAATGGAACTAGATGGAGTACAAAGGAGGGCAACAAAATTAATAAAGGGGATGGGAGAACTACAATACCCAGATAGATTAGCGAAATTAGGATTATTTAGTCTAGAACAAAGACGACTGAGGGGCGATCTAATAACCATGTATAAGTATATAAGGGGACAATACAAATATCTCGCTGAGGATCTGTTTATACCAAGGAAGGTGACGGGCACAAGGGGGCATTCTTTGCGTCTGGAGGAGAGAAGGTTTTTCCACCAACATAGAAGAGGATTCTTTACTGTTAGGGCAGTGAGAATCTGGAATTGCTTGCCTGAGGAGGTGGTGATGGCGAACTCAGTCGAGGGGTTCAAGAGAGGCCTGGATGTCTTCCTGGAGCAGAACAATATTGTATCATACAATTAGGTTCTGTAGAAGGACGTAGATCTGGGGATTTATTATGATGGAATATAGGCTGAACTGGATGGACAAATGTCTTTTTTCGGCCTTACTAACTATGTTACTATGTTACTATATTACTATGATTCAGCGATGTCAGCGGGAGATCCAGCGATGAAACAAAGTTCTGGACTTTCTTCCCCGACCAACGACAGCACAGCAGGGGCCTGATCGCTGCTGCCTGTCACACTGGACGATATCGCTAGCCAGGACGCTGCAACGTCACGGATCGCTAGCGATATCGTCTAGTGTGACGGTACCTTAACAACCACCGAGCCTTCAGTGACCCCATCACTTCTCCACACAACAAGGCATAGCACATGGATTTGTTTCGGAACAGAAGACAGAATTTATTACATGGAGTCTAATCAGTCCCAATGCTTAATAAATACCAAAAGTAGATGACAAATGACATTCAGTAAAAAGTTACAAACAAACCAGAAACCTAACACTCACATTTTGTGTATAGTGTCCAGAGTAAATCTCTATTCATCCCTTATCTACAAATGGATATTAATTAGTCCTGGCCTTTATTATAAAAGGGACATTGGCCAGAGATCCACTAACAATGTTATATTATTACATCCCTGCCTCCAGTATTGCGATCGGGACTCTAGTGGGCGACAAATGTATAAAACGTAATAACTACTCATATACAGCAGTGTCCCAATATATGGTCAGAATTTGGGTGTATGTTAATTATTTCTACATTTAAAATCTTATAAACCTAAATAAATGTTAATTTTTATTCGCGTCACTTTTAACTCTTTACTAATCTAATTCTGCTTTGCTTGAAAACTGCTGTTGACATAATTCTGCGTCGTGCGGTAAAAAAAAAATCAGTAATGTAATAGATGTGATATCACAGAGCACAATCCCACCGACATTCCGAGATTTACCTCATGTCGTTCCTTACTTTCTTCTCCCTCTTTCCTTCTTCCTGGTTGACTCTGGCTCCGCCCCTCCCTGTACTGTAGCCCCGCCCCTACCATGTGACCCCACAGGCTGAGCTGTGAGGCTGTAGAGGGGAGGGAGCAGCTGTGAGGCGTCCTGTCTCCTCTGCTGACTGCAGGCTGTGGTGACTCCTGCTACACTGCACCAAATACTCAGCAGTGAAGGACACTCACTTCAGGAGACTCTCCGATCTCTTCCCGGATTTCAGCTCCATGAAGGACGAAGAGAAAACATATATCCTGCTGGGAGAAGAAGAGAGCGCAGCTGCTACTCTGTAATCCTAAACTTCATCCTTTCCTATCCTGCTGCAGACACCCTGAATAGGAGGAGAGGAGACATCACATACATGTGACCAGACCCACATTTATTGCATATGTAACATGACCTTGCATTATACTAGGTTTGCATGGCAAATTTCAGTAACTGCTCCCTCCAGTGTTTAAAATTAGAAATACCAAACATTTTGAAATTATTTTGTATTTTACTCAATCAACCCCTTTACCCCCCAAGGGTGATTTGCACGTTAATGACCGGGCCAATTTTTACAATTCTTACCACTGTCCCTTTATGAGGTTATAACTCTGGAACACTTCCAACAGATCTTATATTGTTTTCTCGTGACATATTGTACTTCATTTAAGTGGTAAAATTTCCTCAACATTACTTGAGTTTGTGAAACAAAAAAATGGAAATTTGGCAAAAAATGTTGCAAATTTCGCAATTTTCCAACTTTGAATTTTCATGCCCATAAATCACAGAGATATGCCAGGCAAAATACTTAAAATACTTAATAAATAACATATCCCACATGTTTTCTGTACATCAGCACAATTTTGGAACCCACATTTTTTTTGTTAGGAAGTTATAAGGGTTAAAAGTTGACCAGCAATTTCTCATTTTTACAACACCATTTTTTTTAAAGGGACCGCATCACATTTGAAGTCACTTTGAGTGGTCTATATGATAGGAAATGCCCAAAAGTGACACCATTCTAAAAACTGCACCTCTCAAAGGTGCTCAAAACCACATTCAAGAAGTTTATTAACCCTTCAGGTGCTTCACAGGAATTTTTGGAATGTTTAAAAAAAATGAAGGAGGACTATTGTTTGTTAGATTTGGCTGTAAGTCGTTAGTAATTTTGATCAGGGCAGCCTCAGTGAAGTGCAGTAGGTTGTCAAAGAGTGAGTTAGATGGGAGGGAAGCTCAGCATTGACATGCTGTTTGAGTAGATTGGAAGCGAACGGGTGCAGCAATATGGGGCAATATCTAGATGTTGAGGTCGGGTTGAGGGATGGCTTCTTTAGGATAGGTATCATGCTTGGAAGCAGAAGGGAAGGTACTAGAAGTTAGCTATAGGTTGAAGAGGTGGGTTCAGACTGTAATAATAATAATCTTTATTTATATAGCGCCAACATATTCCGCAGCGCTTTACAGTTTAACAGTATCAAACACAACAGACATAAGTAACAACGTTAACAATACAATAATTAAAGCGAAATAAAACGACCCTGCTCGTGAGAGCTTACAATCTACAATGAGGTGGGGGAGATACAAAGCACAGGTGTGTATTTACAATGATGTATTTACAATGATGGTCCAGCCATCTTCAGGGGGTGGGGATAAATGGAGATAATGAATTGGCTACACACACACAAACATAAAATGAGTTTGATTAGTGACCGTGGTAGGCCGCTCTGAACAAATGTGTTTTGAGTGAGCGCCTAAAACTATGCAAATTGTGGATGGTCCTAATATCTTGGGGTAGAGCATTCCAGAGGATTGGCGCAGCACAGGAGAAGTCTTGGAGTCAGGAGTGGGAGGTACGGATTAGCAGAGGTTAGTCGAAAGTCATTTGCAGAGCGCAGCGGTCGGTTAGGCCGATAGACAGAAATGAGGGAGGAGATGTAAGGGGGTGCCGCACTATGGAGAGCTTTGTGGGTGAGAACAAGTACTTTGAATTGTATCCTGTAATGAATGGGCAGCCAGTGTAATGACTGGCGAAGAGCGGACGCGTCCAAGTAACGACTAGCCAGATGGACAACCCTGGCTGCTGCATTAAGGATGGACTGGAGAGGGAAAGTCGAGTGAGGGGGAGGCCAATTAATAGAGCATTACAGTAGTCCAGGCGGGAGTGGACAGTGAGGGTTTTTGTTGTTTCCATGGTGAGAAAAGGGCGGATTCTAGAGATGTTCTTTAGGTGTAAGTGGCACGAGCGGGCAAGAGATTGTATATGGGATGTGAAGGAGAGATCGGAGTCAAACATAACACCCAGACAGCGTGCCTGCTGCCAGGGTGTTATTATGGTGCCACCCACGGAGAGGGAAATGTCAGATTTAGGGAGGTTAGTAGATGGCGGGAGCAGAAGTTCAGTTTTGGAGAGGTTGAGTTTCAGATAGAGAGCGGACATGATGTTGGAGACTGCAGACAGACAGTCAGTGGCGTTCTGTTGTACAGCTGGTCAGGGGATGACGTGTATAGTTGTGTGTCATCAGCATAAAGATGATACTGAAAGCCAAATCTGCTGATGGTCTGTCCAATTGGGGCTGTGTAGAGGGACAAGAGAAGTGGGCCAAGGACTGAGCCCTGAGGTACCCCGACAGTGAGAGGAAGAGGAGAGGAAGTGGAGCCAGAGAACAGAACACTGAAGGAGCGGTCAGAAAGGTAGGAAAAGAACCAGGAGAGAGCAGTGTCCCTAATGCCTAGTGACTGGAGCCTAGAGAGTAGGAGAGAGTGGTCAACAGTGTCGGAAGCTGCAGAAAGGTCGAGAAGAATAAGCAGAGTGGTCACCAATACGTTTTGCTATCAGAAGGTCATTGGTCACTTTGATGAGTGCAGTTTCAGTCGAATGTAGGGGGCGGAAACCGAACTGTGAAGGGTCTAGGAGGGAGTGAGTGGAGAGGTAACGGGTAAGGTGGGAGTAGGGAGTTTGAGGAAGAGGTGGGATGGGGTCAAGTACTCAAGTGGTGAGGTGCGATTTGGAGATGAGCTCTTCAGCGATAGTGAAGAGGAAGGTTATGGGGAAGGGCCGGTGGTCTATTATACATAGGGGTTGTGGTGGATGGGCAGTAAACACTTGCTTCGTTTGGTCGATTTTATTTTTGAAATGTGCGGCAAAGTCTTCTGTAAAGATGTTTGTGGCCAGAAGGGCCAGTGGTGGGAGTTAAAAGTGTTAAATAACTGTTTGGGGTTGTGGGATAAAGATACGAGAGTTGTGAAGTAGAGTTGTTTAGTAGAGGTGAGGGCCGATTTGAATGTGAAAGTTGCTGTTTTGAAAGCACTAAAGTCTTCTTGCAAATGTGTGTTCTTCCAGCGCTGCTCTGCAACCTATATCTTTTTACTGAGGCTTTTGTGCCAGGATTGTTTATTGATTTTGTCTCTCTCTGCCATGTATGAGAGGGACGACCAAGGACATGGGGTCAGGTGAGAAGGACAGGGATGAGAAAACAAGTGGATGGTGGTCAGAGGGAGAAGTGAGGTAGTGAAGCTAGATAGGGAGTAGAGGAAGGTGAAGATAAGGTGTATGGTATGTCCATCTGTGTGTGTATCTAATCTTCTGTGTGATACCATCTTCTTTTTCATTGTATCTAGTGTGATGCACTGACCCCTGTTGCAGCTAGGGGGCGCTGTGTGTGCTCCTCAAGATGCGCATGGAGGCGTATCTGTGGTTATAATGATGGTGAAACAGTCAGTGGCAGAGTTGTAAATGGCCAATATGTGTCGCAGAGGGAGTCTGAGCTGTAAGTCTGAAGTAATGTTGTTGTTCCGGGACCTGTAGTCCCACAAGTGTTTGTATAATAGTCAAGGGAGACTTACATGGCTAGTTATGACAGTTGGGTGGGTCGAACTAGCCACACACACAGCACCCAACTATGGGAGTGGTTACAACTACATGTGATCAGGGTGTGGGTCACATGATCTGTAGTGGTCTCTGCAATGGAGTCTGTAGTGGTTCCTGTGTATGGACCTGAATGTTCTCTGTAATGGAGTGTGAGATCCTAGACGGCTTGTGTGTTGGGAGGTCCTGTGTGTGGACTGGATCCCTGAACAGCGCACTGTGAGGCCGTGGATCTGAAGACTGGTGTGTTGGGAGATCCTGGAAGTAGGATCGGATCCCTGAACAGTGCACTTAGAGACTTGTGAGTTGGACAGTCCCAGATGGGGACGGACGTCCTGAATAGCATACTGAATTGCCTGTGTTGGAAGTCCTGGGAGTAGGACTTCCTGAAGAGCACATTGGAAGGAGTAGATGCAGAGTCTGCAATGGCACTGCACTGGGGGAGCTACAGCCCTTCTGAGGATCTGGACTGACTGGTGTGTGCATGCCAGACAAGTTGGTGATCCCAGTCCGGCAGTTTCCCTGGAGGAGAGAGGACTGACAGGAGGTCAGCGAGTGGAGCAGGAGCTCCAGAAAGGTAACACCCGGGAAGGGGGCTACCATAACAACAGAGACGTATCTGCCAGTGGAACAGACTGTTGGTGCTTGTTGTGTTCCACGGACATTGATGAACAGTTTGGCGTATGGTCACCCATGGTAACTGGACGAAGTGAGAAGTCCAGCAAGTTTAGTGTCTGTGAGTTGAAGCCGAATATGAAGTGTATCTCACACTAGTCACATGTGCTATTGGGTTCTAAACTAATGTATCTAATTTTGACATGTAAGATACAATCTGCTGAATCGCTATATATATATATATGTATATATATATATATATATATATTTATATTGCAGGCACCAGTGATGCCTTATGCTGAGCTGTGTATCCTCTCAAGTGTGATACTGTCTGCTGAGCTGCACATTTAATCTTATCACTAGTGATATTGTCTGCTGAGCCACTATATCTAATCTGGGCATATGTGACATCATCTGCTGTACTGAATAAACCTTTCCCAACATATGACATGCTGGTACATCATATGCCGTCTGCATGACTTTGATGCAGGTTCAGTAGCTGATGTGTTGCTGGTAGTGGCATTGTTATTCAGCCATCATCTGCCTCTAACAGCCGTGAGTGGAGTGGCGTTCTGCCCATGGCTGTTGACCTGTTGAATTCTGATGACATTCTAACCAGCCATCGACCAAACTGCTACACAATCACGGGGCACCGATTGTTTACCATGATAATCAGGGGTCTGCTGACGACCCCGTATGGTACTCCTAAGAAAGAGACAACATGGCTGGCGTTCATAGGTGACCATGATTTTTCCTATACACAGCAATCCCATAATACATGAGATTGGCTGATAGCCGGTTCATTACCCTAAGAGGAAAACAAAATACAATAAAATTTTTAAAAAATTATTTTAAAAATATTATCAAAATAAAAGATACATTTCAAATCCCCACTCTTTTCTTCCATTAAAAATAGAAAACAAAAAAAAAATTACTCTGACATCTCCACATCCATAAAAGTCTGATCTACCAAAATATAAAATTGATCAACTCCATCTGTAAATGTCATAATGAGAAAAGAATCAAAACACCAGAATTTTGTTGTTTTTTGTTTTGTCTCTCTCAACACCACAAACAAATACATTAAGCAAAGAAAACATTACACTTACCCCAAACTGATAATGAAAACATCAGTTCCGAATGCAGAAAAACAAGCCTTCACATAGCTCCATTAGGGTATGTGCACACGTCGGGATTTTCTAGCAGACATTTCCTGACAAAAACCGGACATTTCTGCCAGAAATCCGCATGCGGAAAAAAACGCATCATGTGCACAAAAATTGCAGAATGCATTCTAAATGATAGGATGCATGTGTAGGCGTTTTCTAATGCGTTTTTATCGCAAAAAAACCTGAAAGTGTGCACATACCCTCAATCTGAAAAAGTTGCGCGTCTCAGAAAATGTCAACATAAGCCCTACTGCTCCCCTAACAAAGTAGGTTGCTACTATCACAATAAAGTGACACATCAGATTTGAAAAATTGGGCTTAATTACTAAGAGGTTAAAATGGCTTTTTTTCCAGTGTGACTTCTCTGATGTCTAACAAGATTTGATTTTGTAGTAAAACATGTCTCACATTCTGAACATGAGAAGGGCTTCTCTCCTCTGTGAATTCTCTCATGTGTAACAAGATTAGATTTATTAGTAAAACATTTCCCACATTCTGAACATGAGAATGGCTTCTCTCCTGTGTGAATTCCCTCATGTCTAATAAGATGAAGTTTACTAGTAAAACATTTCCCACATTCTGAACATAAAAATGGCTTCTCTCCTGTGTGAAATTTCTTATGTGCAACAAGATGAGATTTATTAGTAAAACATTTCCCACATTCTGAACATGAGAATTGCTTCTCTCCTGTGTGAGTTCCCTCATGTCTAATAAGATAACGTTTACTAGTAAAACATTTCCCACATTCTGAACATAAAAATGGCTTCTCTTCAGCATGACATTTCTCATGTTCAGCAATATACGATTTCCGAGCAAAGCATTTCCCACATTGTGAGCAAGAAAATGGCTTTTCTCCTGTGTGAATTCTCTGATGTGTAACAAGTCTTGCTTTTTCTGTAAAACATTTTCCACATTCTGAACATGAAAATGGCTTCTCTCCTGTGTGAATTCTCTTATGTATAATAAGATGAGATACCTTAGTAAAACATTTTCCACATTCAAAACATGAATATGGCTTCTCTCCTGTGTGTATTCTTTCATGTGTAATAAGATGAGCTTTCTTATAAAAACGTTTTTCACATACTGAACATGAAAATTCCTTCTGTCCTGTATGATATCTCTGATGTGTAACAAGAATTCCTTTATTTGTAAAACATTTTCCACATTCTGAACAAGAAAATGGCTTCACTCCTGTGTGAATTCTCTCATGTATAATAAGATGAGATTTTGTGGTATAACATTTCCCACATTCTGTGCATGAATATGGCTTATCTCCTGTGTGATTTCTCTGATGTATAACAAGAGTTGATTTTTCTCTAAAACCTTTCCCACATTCTGAACATGAAAATGGCTTCTCTCCTGTGTGATATCTCTCGTGTACAATAAGACTTGATTTCCGAATAAAACATTTCCCACATTCTAAGCAAGAAAATTGTTCCACTCTTGTGTGAGTTCTCCAATGTTTAGCAAATTTTGATTTATCTGTGAAACATTTCTCACATTCTGAGCATGAAATTGGCTTCACTTCTACGGACGCACTTTTATTTTCCTCCCTTTTATTTTGCTTATCAGTCTGTAATGAATTAGATCGTTCTTTGCTATGAAGGGCTGAGGGTGTATCTGTGATGTTGCCATGCTCTTCATATGTTTCTTGTTTCAAGCTATCATCTTCTACTTTAAAATACGAAGATATCAGATGTCCTTCGGGGTTGCTGATGTACTCATCTGCCAAGAATAAAGGTGAATGGATTTTTGAACAAAATAGACTAAAAAATGTATTCATCTACATAAGAAAATTACAAATTTGAAAAAATGTAAAAAATTTCATACATGATTTAAATACTATTTACCTGCATATTACTTCTATATCTTTATGAAGGCAGATAATGGCCTGTAACAAGCACGGATGGATCATGTGGGAGCATTTTTCTTGTCTCTATCCTGTGGAGGGTCAGCTCACTTAGCTGCTCCACGAGGTAGACAGAGGACCACGTTTGATTAAAGTCTGGGTGGTTTATTACTTCATAAACCGAAACCCCAAACTGGTAAGAGAAAAAAACAGTCTTTCTGGCTCAAAAGAAAGTTATCAGTTCATACACAGTCCTACCCAGTGCCTCTGGGACAACACATGTAGCAGTTCTCGCAGGAGCTAGCCGTCTGGAGGCTTCCTTCCTCCACACACAGACAGCGGAAAAAAAAAACTAGCTAGACATTTAACTCCCTCCAGCTACACCATGGAGGTTGAGATATGGTGGGTAGGGGTCCCGCCCCCTTTGTGACACATTTCCCCTCATGTGCAGGACCAGTAACCCTGTCACGATCCATAGAGAACAGATAAACGCTTGGTCAGACGTTCATCTCTACAGAGGATTCGAGAGAGACATCGGACAGCAGACTCAGGTATAACTGTATGTCTATACTAGCATCAGGAAACATATATATCTTGGTACCGTGTTAGCCAGTGGATAGAAAAATATTTAGAATTGAGAGTCCTCAGTAGTTGATACCTTTTAATGGCTAACTGAAAAGATGGTAACAATTTGCAAGCTTTCGAGACTACTCAGGTCTCTTCATCAGGCATAGACTAATAGAAATTCTGAAGAATTACATATTTATGCACAACACAGCAGAGAAAAATGCTATAGATAAGACAGGTGACATTAAGCAGAATTGCCATTATGTGAGTGATAAACAGTTATGTCCATAAATATTGGAACAGTTTATAGACAAGGAGTGTGAACATTTTATTGTCCTCTGATTGGGGTCTGGTTCTATGTTATGGCGACTCCACATAGTCTAAGGAGCAAATTCCTTAGTTGATGTAAAAAGACATAAATCCATGTGACACATTCACTCCTTATCTATGAACTGTTCCAATATTTATGGACATAACTGTTTATCACTCAGATAATGGTAATTCTGCTTAACATCACCTGTCTTATCTAAGGCATTTTTCTGTGCTGTGTTGTGCATAAATAGGTGATTCTTCAGAATTTTTATTAGTCTATGCCTCATGAAGAGACTTCAGTAGTCTCGAAATCTTGCAATTTGTTACCATCTTTTCAGTTAGCCATTAAAAGGTATCAACCACTGAGGACTCTCTATTCTAAATATTTTTCTATACTAGCATCACCAATTACATGTCTGTGGCCTGGACTGTTCTTGAAAAATTAAAATTATTCCATATATTGCATACCTTGGTGTGTGCAGTGAAAATTTTGTCTATTGCTCAGTGACTACCTCAAGTCAATCACTAGCACCCCAACTTCTATGTGACAGAGGACAGGACATGCTCATATTACACAACTTGTGTCACGGGAAATGCTTAGGAGTCAGTGCCATCAGGTGGAGTACATCTTACATGCGCTCTGACAGCTAAATGCGCAGCATACAGCGGAGGAGCCGTATGGTCATGTATTAGGAAGTCATGGCAATGGTGCAAATATAGGTTGGATAAGCCCAGGCATTATTCTGCTTTCTCTTATAATTTACACCTGGCTGTAACTACGAGGCAAATATCTTAAAACAAGTATGTTTGAAGCTCTGCCCAGTTCAGTATATCAATTAGGTTACATACTAATCCCGAAGCCATAATAGATATCATTAAAAAAAAAAAAGACTAAACGAGGTTTGATACATGTAACTGATGATCTATCCTCTCAGTCTATTCATAAATCCATTTTGTAGATGCACAGCCGATGTTATGCTACATAGCGCCATAATACTGTCAGCCATATATAAACTGTGTTTAAGCTGAATGGGGAATCTACGTCCCAAAACAACTGAAAAAAAAAAATGTCCAGTCTGGTGAATGAGGAGAATGTGACTGTTCTCTTATGTATTTCGTGGTGACTCCTCATCAGGACGGTTACCTGTAAGAACTTCCTCTTTGCACCGCCACTCATCTCCTCGCACATCGCTTTCTCCTTTCTCCATTATGGCTTGTGGATTATTCATCATATTCTTGCCTGGATTTCAAAACTGGGAAAATAATAATATATAATAAAGACACAGACACAAGGAAAACTCACGTGGAATGTTCTAGATGGACACTTTACTACAAGCTTTTGTGACCTCTGAGCCACCAACCGATGCTGACATCACCACCTCCTATACACCAGTGCAGCCCTCAGTCAGTATAGTGGTGCCTAGTGACAGAAGCCGGGGTCGCTGGAGCAGGATCCAGTGATTTCCTTCATTATTTTGTCTTCACAATTTGGATTCCCTGACCTTTTTATTATTCCATCATATCAGAATTGTTTTGGTTGGAAATTTTGTATGTTTGGGGTACATATTTTTAGTGGGGATGTATGCAATTTTTTTTTTTTAATGGTGTTCACCTGAGATATAAATGTGATGTTAGTTAGAGGAATCATCTGTCCCTTTTTTGTATTTCCATGCAGCTCAATATGGTCTAAACCAGGGTTTCCTAAACTCCCGTCCTCACGGCCCTCAAGTCCTGTTTTCAGGATTTCCATAGTGTTGCACAGGTGAGAAAATTCCTGATGCCTTGATGATACTTCCACTACCTGTGCAATTCTATGGAAATCCTGAAACCATGACCCGTGCAGTAGCAGCTCTTGGAGATCACCTATAGCTGCCATTGTGCAGGTGGCGCCATCTTGGAGGAGGAAACTTTTTTTTCTTCTCTAGCAAAGATGGTACCGCCAGCACCTGCGCAACAGCAGTTTATTGGATCTCTATACAAACCGATAGCTTCTACTGACCAGGCGTGGCGGGCGCCATTTTCAAATTGACTTTTTTTTCCCTCTCTATGAGAAAGCATGCGTTCGCAAGCACACACGTTTGTTTGTGTTTGAGAATGCATGTTTTTCCACAGTAAATCTGTCTAGACACTAATTAGCCACCCCCCACACACAGACAGATAAAAAGAGGGAGTGGGCATTGGCAGTCCAAAACTCTGCAGACTGTGAACAAGAAAAGAAGAAGCTCTGAACCTGTGAAGAATCTCCACTTTAGACAATGTGAGTATAAAAGCCAGTGTCTGTCTTTTCTTTTTTCTCTCTCTATATTTACTAATAATTTCTGTCTCTTTTTTTCTTGCAGCATTCATCAGAATGTCTTCTTCAGAGAAGCGCCCTCGCCCTGAACATGGTGGAAAGGAAAGTGAAGTGAGTACTCACCTCTTCAGATTGGTATTCTCTGTCACATCTACACATGTGCCAATTTTTTATTTTTTTTAGAACAGTTCTTCAACTGCAGCAGAGGCCGAGCAGGATCAGCATGGACAAGTTCAGGTGGCAAGGTGGCGTGTAAGTATACCTGACTGATTGTACTCTGTTTATTGTATCCTGACTGTACTATTCTTGCCTGTTCATTTCTTCACTTTGTTTATTTCTTTACCTTTTTGGTCTTGACTACTGTTTTTTTTTCTGACTTTAATTATTCTTGCCTGTTTTCTGTCTCTGTTGTTTTCTTTCTTTTCCTTTTTTTCACTCTCTCCAACATTAATGTCTTTCTTTCTTTTCTAGGTTCCAGAACAGGATGAAGACCTCATTGACAATGACCTCCTAATCTCCCTGGTCCATGAGTGAATCCCGTTGTGGGACAACCGAGTTCCGCAGCACTCGGACGTGACGATCCGGCGACTATGGAATGAGGTGGCCCAATCGATGATGGATGGGATAATGCCCCGGATCGGGTCCGCAAGGCTTTTCGTAAGTATTGCAGTGCGGTGTGATGCAGCATGACCTTGGCTGGGATCACACAACTGTGTGTGATGAGAGAAAAGCGTTTCTCTCATCACACACAGTTTTGTGATCCCGGCCAAAAGTGCATTGTCTAACAATTTTTTTTTTTTTTTACAGTGCTCAAAGTCAGAACACATTGTCTTTCGATGAAGGATCGCTTCAACAAGGACCTTCGTCAGGAGAGCCGGGTTCCCAGTGGTTCTGGAGCAAGGATCAGAAAATACAAATATCACCGCAACTTTGCATTTTTGAGACCGATCCTTGCCCAGAGAACATAAGTATTTTTGTGGTATATTGGATTGTATCGTATTGCCTAATTTGTATTTTTCTATTCCACAGGAGTTGGCGCTTTTACTATTGTAAATATTTGGTACTAATGTTTTTCTTTTCTTTTCACAGCACGTGGAGCAGCACCCTTGAGCCTGGTTCTGGAGCGGTCCTTCATCGGACAGCCACAGACCCGTCCCAGCCATCCACCAGCGAAGCAGCAAGTGGACCGGCAACACAGACTGGAGACCAGGAAGCTGGTTCATCAGGCGTTCCCCTGTCCCAGGCCTCTGCCATTTCTTTTTTGGCGTATCCCCGCCAGCGGCAGAGGGCCTCTGATAGGACATTCATACCTGAGTTTTTGCACTTGAGCTCGATCTTTCATGATGGACTCAAGGAGATGAGAGACAGACTGGATAGTGGCTTCAACCTTATGAAGACACTTATCCAAGATGTCACCCGAAGCCTTGACCAAGTGAAAGCTGACCTCCAGAGGCCAGCACATCATTTTTTCAATCAAATTGAACAGGGCATGTCAGAAAACCTTACTCCTGATCTCCAGCTGAATGACATTCAGGCCAGCAATGCTGCTTTCATGCAGGCTATGTAGCAGACTTGGTATTTTCAGCAGTCAGTGGTGGCATTTCCACCTGTGCCAACACTGGCACGCTTGACCTCAATGCTGAGGACACCCGCCAAACACCGGATGCCCCTGACAGAGCGAGATACCGGAAGTGAAGAGACGATCTGAGGATGAGCGCACTGTGACCTGGAAGAGGAGCGGCGGGGACACGCAGCGGCAGGAGGATGGGACATTGCACCAGCGAACGCTGCTGGAGAGAACAATTGTGATATTATCCTTTGAGTATCGCATCTGGTAAGAAGTCCTGAATAAATAAATGTACAAGGAACAGTTGTATTTTTGGGGTACAGGCAAATTTTTTTTTTTAGTGGAGTCAGAAGCAATTTCACAATTTGTTTTCTTTTTTTACGGTGCTCACTTGTGATATAAATGTGATGTTAGAGGAATTATCTGGCGCTTTTTTATATTTACATGCATTTTAGTATGGTCTCCAGATATTCCGCTCTTATACGTCAGGTCATTGTCACGATCACCCTCCTTGAAGTTGGTGTGACGTGAGGATGTGACAGGGGGTGACCACGACCAGAACGCACATTCTGTCTAATAGGATTACAACACTAATGTATAATTCAATCTAACAACCACCGAGCCTTCAGTGACCCCATCACTTCGCCACACAACAAGGCATAGCACATGGATTTGTTTCGGAACAGAAGACAGAATTTATTACATGGAGTCTAATCAGTCCCAATGCTTAATAAATACCAAAAGTAGATGACAAATGACATTCAGTAAAAAGTTACAAACAAACCAGAAACCTAACACTCACATTTTGTGTATAGTGTCCAGAGTAAATCTCTATTCATCCCTTATCTACAAATGGATATTAATTAGTCCTGGCCTTTATTATAAAAGGGACATTGGCCAGAGATCCACTAGCAATGTTATATTATTACATCCCTGCCTCCAGTATTGCGATCGGGACTCTA
This sequence comes from Ranitomeya imitator, assembly GCF_032444005.1. Classification (NCBI taxonomy): domain Eukaryota; kingdom Metazoa; phylum Chordata; class Amphibia; order Anura; family Dendrobatidae; genus Ranitomeya; species Ranitomeya imitator. The sequence goes on from NC_091288.1 coordinate 204,779,603, forward strand.
GTGGGCGACAAATGTATAAAACGTAATAACTACTCATATACAGCAGTGTCCCAATATATGGTCAGAATTTGGGTGTATGTTAATTATTTCTACATTTAAAATCTTATAAACCTAAATAAATGTTAATTTTTATTCGCGTCACTTTTAACTCTTTACTAATCTAATTCTGCTTTGCTTGAAAACTGCTGTTGACATAATTCTGCGTCGTGCGGTAAAAAAAAAATCAGTAATGTAATAGATGTGATATCACAGAGCACAATCCCACCGACATTCCGAGATTTACCTCATGTCGCTCCTTACTTTCTTCTCCCTCTTTCCTTCTTCCTGGTTGACTCTGGCTCCGCCCCTCCCTGTACTGTAGCCCCGCCCCTACCATGTGACCCCACAGGCTGAGCTGTGAGGCTGTAGAGGGGAGGGAGCAGCTGTGAGGCGTCCTGTCTCCTCTGCTGACTGCAGGCTGTGGTGACTCCTGCTACACTGCACCAAATACTCAGCAGTGAAGGACACTCACTTCAGGAGACTCTCCGATCTCTTCCCGGATTTCAGCTCCATGAAGGACGAAGAGAAAACATATATCCTGCTGGGAGAAGAAGAGAGCGCAGCTGCTACTCTGTAATCCTAAACTTCATCCTTTCCTATCCTGCTGCAGACACCCTGAATAGGAGGAGAGGAGACATCACACACATGTGACCAGACCCACATTTATTGCATATGTAACATGACCTTGCATTATACTAGGTTTGCATGGCAAATTTCAGTAACTGCTCCCTCCAGTGTTTAAAATTGGAAATACCAAACATTTTGAAATTATTTTGTATTTTACTCAATTAACCCCTTTACCCCCCCAAGGGTGGTTTGCACGTTAATGACCGGGCCAATTTTTACAATTCTTACCACTGTCCCTTTATGAGGTTATAACTCTGGAACACTTCCAACAGATCTGATATTGTTTTCTCGTGACATATTGTACTTCATGTTAGTGGTAAAATTTCCTCGATATTACTTGAGTTTGTGGGGAAAAAAATGGAAATTTGGCAAAAAATGTTGAAAATTTCGCAATTTTCCAACTTTGAATTTTCATGCCCATAAATCACAGAGATATGCCAGGCAAAATACTTAATAAATAACATTTCCCCGCATGTTTTCTTTACATCAGCACAATTTTGGAACCCACATTTTTTTTTTTGTTAGGAAGTTATAAGGGTTAAAATTTGGCCAGCAATTTCTCATTTTTACAACACATTTTTTTTTAGGGACCACATCACATTTGAAGTCACTTTGAGGGGTCTAATACTTCTGAGGTGTAAGAAGGAAAAATATAGGAAATCGTTTGTGCCAACTGCCATGGGAATGTACAACAATAACATTAGGGTTAAACCACCAAGGTGAATGTCTACTTATTTCTCTACATTTCAGTTCACTCGTTGTGTATGTCCTATTCTAATGTATAATGTTCTTCTGTCAACTCCACTGTCATGTCAACTATGTAATTCTTTTATGATTTTTATGATTTAAGTTGTGCTGCTGTGATACTATAATTTCCCACGGGATCAATAAAGTGTATCGTATTGTATCGTGTATGATAGAAAATGCCCAAAAGTGACACCATTCTAAAAACTGCACCCTTCAAGGTGCTCAAAACCACATTCAAGAAGTTTATTAACACTTCAGGCGCTTCACAGGAATTTTTGGAATGTTTAAAAAAAAATGAACATTTAACTTTTTTTTCACAAAAAAATTACTTCAGATCCAATTTGTTTTATTTTAACAAGGGTAACAGGAGAAATTGTACCCCAAAAGTTGTTGTACAATTTGTCCTGAGTACGCATATACCCAATAAGTGGGGGTGAACCACTGTTTGGGCGAATGGCAGAGCTCGAAAGGGAAGGAGCGGCGTTTGACTCTTCAACGCAGAATTGTCTGGAATTGAGATAGGACACCATGTCGTGTTTGGAGAGCCCCTAATATGCCTAAACAGTGGAATCCCCCCACAAGTGACACCATTTTGGAAAGTACACCCCCCCATAAGTGACCCCATATTGGAAACTAGGCCCCCCAAGGAACTTATCTAGATGTGTTGTAAGAATGTTGAACCCCCAAGAGTTTCACTACAGTTTGTAACGCAGAGCCGTGAAAATAAAAAATCTTTTTTTTTTCCACAAAAATTATTTTTAGCCTCCAGTTTTGTATTTTCCCAAGGGTAACAGGAGAAATTGGACCTGAAAAAGTTGTTGTCCAATTTATCCTGAGTATGCTGATACCCCATATGTGGGGGGGAACTACCGTTTGGGCGCATGGCAGAGCTCGGAAGGGAAGGAGCACCGTTTAGAATGCAGATGGAATGGTCTGCGGGCATCACATTGCGTTTGCAGAGTCCGTGATGTACCTAAACAGTAGAAACCCCCATAAGTGATAAGTATTAGAAACTAGACCCCCCAAGGAACTTATGTAGATGTGTCATGAGAACTTTGAACCCCCAAGTGTTTCACTACAGTTTATAACGCCAAGCCGTGAAAATAAATAATCTTTTTATTTCCACAAAAATGAATTTTAGCTCCCAGCTTTCTATTTTCCCAAGGGTAAAAGGAGAAATTGGACTGCAAAAGTTGTTGTTCAATTTTCCTGAGTACGCTAATAACCCATATGTGGGGGTAAACCACTGTTTGGGCGCATGGCAGAGCTTGGAAAGGAAGGAGCACTGTTTTACTTTTTCAACGCAGAATTGGCTGGAATTGAGATCGGACGTAATGTTGCGTTTGGAGAGCCCCTGATGTGTCTAAACAATGGAAATCCCCCAATTCTAACTCCAACCCTAACCCGAACACACCCCTAACCCTAATCCCAACCCTAACCATAACCCTTACCACAACACTAACGCGAACACGCCCTAACCTGGACACACCTCTAAACCTAATCCAAACCATAACCCTAACCACACCTCTAACCCCAACACACCTCTAACCTCAGCACACCTATAGCCCCAACACACAAATAAACCATAATCCCAACCCTAACCACACCCCTAACCCTGACACACCCCCAGCCCTTATCCAAACCATTATCCCAATCGTAAACATAATCAAAAACCCTAACCCCATCTCTAGCCCCAACCCTAACCTTTGCCCCAACCATAACTTTAGCTCCAACCCTAACCCTAACTTTAGCCCCGACCCTAACCCCTAACTTTAGCCACAACCCTAACAGGAAAATGAAAATATTTTTTTTTAATTTTATTATATTTCCCTATACAAGGAGGTGATGAAGGGGGGTTTGATTTACTATTTATAGCGGATTTTTTAGCGGGTTTTTGTTTTGCAGCCGTCACACACTAAAAGACGCTTTTTATTGCAAAAAATAGTTTTGCATCACCAAATTTTAAGAGTTGTAATTATTCCATATTTTGGTCCACAGAGTCATGTGAGGTCTTGTTTTTTGCAGGACGAGTTGATGTTTTTATTGGTGCCATTTTCGGGCACATGACATTTTTTGACCGCTTTTTATTCCGATTTTTGGGAGGCAGAATGCACAAAAACCAGCAATTCATGAATTTTTTTGGGGGGTGGGGCGTTTATACCGTTCCGCTTGTGGTAAAATTTATAAAGCAGTTTTATTCTTTGGGTTAGTACGATTACAGCGATATCTCATTTATATCATTTTTCCATGTGTTGGCGCTTTTGTACAATAAAAACTATTTTATATAAAAAATAATTGTTTTTGCATCGCTTTATTCTGAGGGCTATAACTTTTTTAATTTTTTGCTGATGATGCTATATGGTGGCTTGTTTTTTGCAAGACAAGATGACGTTTTCAGCGGTACCATGTTTATTTATATCCGTCTTTTTGATCGCGTGGTATTCGACTTTTTGTTTGGCGGTATGATCATAAAGCATTGTTTTTTGCATGGTTTTTAATTATTTTTTTACGGTGTTCACTGAAGGGGTTAACTAGCAGAACAGTTTTATAGAACGGGTCGTTACAGACACGGCGACACTAAATATGTGTACTTTTGTTTTTTTACTCAAAGAAATTTATTTATTGGAACAATATTTATTTATTTTCTTTATTTAGGAATTTTAAAAAAATATTTTTACATATTTTTTTTTAACATTTTTACTTTCTCCCAGGGTGGGACATCACTATATATTGTCAGATCGCTGATCTGACTGTTGTGAGTTCTGTTTTTGGGCTCCCTCTGGTGGTTACTGATGGTACTGGGTGATTTGTGTTCTGCTGTCTCTGGTGTCCACCTGTTCTATTAGGATTTGGGAGTTTCCTATTTAACCGGACTTTCTTGTCATTTCCCCGCCGGCTATCAAGGTTATCAGAGTGTTTTGTTACCTCAGCTTCTGGCTTCAGTAATCTTCAGGACAAGCTAAGTTTTTGATTTTCTTGTTCCACGTTTTGCTTTATTTTTGTCTTGTCCAGCTTGCATATAATTGTTTCTTTGCTGCTGGTTGCTCTAGCGGGCTGTAATTGCTCCTCATGTTCCATGAGTTGGAACATGAGTTCAAGTAATTACAGGATGGTTTTTTGAAGGGTTTTTTGCTGACCGCACAGTTTACTTTTGTATCCTCTGCTATCTAGTTTTAGCGGGCCTCATTTTGCTGAATCTGTTTTCATACTGTGTATGTGCCTTCCTCTCATTTCACCGTCATTATATGTGGGGGGCTGCTATTTCTGTGGGGTATTTCTCTGGAGGCAAGAGAGGTCTGTGTTTCTTCTAATAGGGGAAGTTAGATCTTCGGCTGGTGCGAGACGTCTAGGATCAACGTAGGCACGTTCCCCGGCTATTGTTATTTGTGTGTTCAGGTTTAGGGTCGCGGTCAGCTCAGGTTCCATCACCCTAGAGCTCGTTGGTGCTTGTCCTTTTGTGATTCCCTGCCATTGGAATCATGACAGTATAGCCGGCCCAAAATGTTTGGGCTGAAGTAGGAGGAAAAGTAGTCTGAGGAAGTTTTTTTTTCTTCTCCTCTGAGGTTGCTGCCTAGCCCTAATTGCAGCCTGGCTGATTTTTTTTTTTTTTTTTCCTCCTCTTAATCCTTGAATGGCTCTGACCTTAGCTGTTTATCATGGACGTCCAGAGTTTAGCTTCCAGCTTGAATAATCTTGCTGCTAAGGTTCAAAATATACAAGATTTTGTTGTACATGCTCCTATGTCTGAACCTAGAATTCCTATTCCAGAGTTCTTTGCTGGAGATAGATCTAGTTTTCTGAATTTTAGGAAAAATTGCAAGCTGTTCCTTTCTTTGAAATCTCGCTCTTTTGGAGACCCTGCTCAGCAGGTTAAAATTATTATATCTTTCCGGCGGGGTGACCGTCAAAATTGGGCATTTGCATTGGCACCAGGGGATCCTGCGTTGCTTAATGTGGATGCGTTTTTTCTGGCATTGGGTTTGCTCTATGAGGAACCTAACCAAGAGATTCAGGCTGAAAAAGCTTTATTAGCTCTCTCTCAGGGGCAAGATGAAGCAGAAATATATTGTCAAAAATTTTGGAAATGGTCAGTGCTTACTCAGTGGAATGAGTGCGCCCTGGCTGCAAAGTTCAGAGATGGCCTTTCTGAGGCCATTAAAGATGTTATGGTGGGGTTCTCTGCGCCTACGGGTCTGAATGAGTCTATGACTATGGCTATTCAGATTGATCGGCGTTTACGGGAGCGCAAACCTGTGCACCATTTGGCGGTGTCTTCTGAACAGGCACTTGGGACAATGCAATGTGATAGAGTTCAGTCTAGAAGTGAACGGCAAAACTATAGGCGGAAAAATGGGTTGTGCTTTTATTGTGGTGATTCAGCTCATGTTATATCAGCATGCTCTAAACGCACAAAAAAGGTTGATAAGTCTGTTGCCATTAGTACGTTACAGTCTAAGTTCATTCTGTCTGTGACTCTGATTTGTTCATTATCATCCATTTCCGTCGATGCCTATGTGGATTCAGGCGCTGCCCTGAGTCTTATGGATTGGTCATTTGCCAATCGCTGTGGGTTTAGTCTGGAGCCTCTGGAAGTCCCTATTCCTTTGAAGGGAATTGACTCTACACCTTTGGCTATGAATAAACCTCAGTACTGGACACAAGTGACCATGTGTATGACTCCCGTTCATCAGGAGGTGATTCGCTTCCTGGTATTGTATAATTTACATGATGTTCTAGTACTTGGTCTGCCATGGTTACAAACTCATAATCCAGTCCTTGACTGGAAAACAATGTCTGTGTTAAGCTGGGGATGTCAGGGGGTTCATGATGATGCACCTCCGATTTCTATCGCTTCATCTACTCTTTCTGAGGTTCCTGTATTTTTGTCAGATTATCGGGATGTTTTTGAGGAGCCGAAGCTCAGTTCGCTTCCTCCTCACAGGGATTGCGATTGTGCTATAGATTTAATTCCTGGTAGTAAATTTCCTAAAGGTCGTTTGTTCAATCTGTCAGTGCCAGAGCATACTGCTATGCGGGATTATGTTAAGGAGTCCTTGGAAAAGGGACATATCCGTCCATCTTCGTCCCCTTTGGGAGCAGGTTTTTTTTTCGTAGCCAAGAAAGATGGGTCCTTGAGACCTTGTATAGATTATCGTCTTTTGAATAAGATTACCGTAAAATATCAGTATCCTTTGCCTTTGTTGACTGATTTGTTTGCTCGCATTAAGGGGGCTAAATGGTTCACTAAGATTGATCTCCGGGGTGCGTATAATCTTATACAAATAAAGCAAGGTGATGAGTGGAAAACCGCATTTAATACGCCTGAGGGCCATTTTGAGTATTTGGTAATGCCTTTCGGACTTTCTAATGCTCCTTCAGTCTTCCAGTCCTTTATGCACGATATTTTCCATGAATATCTGGATAAATTTATGATTGTGTATTTGGATGATATTTTGTTTTTTTCTGATGACTGGGAGTCTCATGTTCAGCAGGTCAGGAAGGTGTTTCAGGTCCTGCGGGCTAATTCCTTGTTTGTAAAGGGCTCAAAGTGTCTCTTTCGAGTCCAGAAGATTTCTTTCTTGGGGTATATTTTTTCCCCTTCTACTATTGAGATGGATCCCGTCAAGGTTCGGGCTATTTGTGACTGGACGCAGCCTGCATCTCTTAAGAGTTTGCAGAAGTTCTTGGGCTTTGCTAATTTCTATCGTCGTTTTATAACTAATTTTTCTAGTGTTGTTAAGCCTTTGACGGATTTGACCAAGAAGGGTGCTGATGTTGCTGATTGGTCTCCTGCGGCTGTGGAGGCCTTTCAGGAACTTAAACGCCGGTTTTCTTCTGCTCCTGTGTTGCGTCAGCCTGATGTTTCGCTTCCTTTCCAAGTTGAGGTTGATGCTTCCGAGATTGGAGCGGGGGCGGTTTTGTCACAGAGAAGCTCCGATTGCTCGGTGATGAAGCCATGTGCGTTCTTTTCTAGAAAATTTTCGCCCGTTGAGCGGAATTATGATGTGGGTAATCGGGAACTTTTGGCCATGAAGTGGGCATTTGAGGAGTGGCGTCATTGGCTGGAGGGTGCTAGACATCGTGTCGTGGTCTTGACTGATCACAAAAATCTGATTTACCTTGAGTCTGCCAGGCGTCTGAATCCTAGACAGGCTCGTTGGTCACTGTTTTTCTCTCGTTTCAATTTTGTGGTTTCATACCTGCCAGGTTCAAAGAATGTGAAGGCGGATGCTCTTTCTAGGAGTTTTGTGCCTGACTCCCCTGGAAATTCTGAGCCCACTGGTATCCTTAGGGATGGGGTGATTTTGTCGGCAGTCTTCCCAGACTTGCGACGTGCTTTGCAGGAGTTTCAGGCGGGTAAACCTGATCGTTGTCCGCCTGAGAGACTGTTTGTTCCGGATAGTTGGACCAGTAGAGTCATCTCCGAGGTCCATTCTTCTGCGTTGGCAGGTCATCCTGGAATATTTGGTACTAGAGACTTGGTGGCCAGGTCTTTTTGGTGGCCTTCTTTGTCGAGGGATGTGCGTTCTTTTGTGCAGTCTTGTGAGGTTTGTGCTCGGGCTAAGCCTTGCTGTTCTCGAGCCAGTGGATTGTTGTCACCTTTGCCTATCCCGAAGAGGCCTTGGACGCACATTTCCATGGACTTTATTTTGGATCTCCCTGTCTCTCAAAAAATGTCCGTCATCTGGGTTGTGTGTGACCGCTTTTCTAAAATGGTTCATCTTGTACCCTTGCCTAAGTTGCCTTCCTCCTCTGAGTTGGTCCCTCTGTTTTTCCAGAACGTGGTTCGTTTGCATAGGATTCCGGAGAACATCGTTTCTGACAGGGGATCCCAGTTTGTGTCTAGATTTTGGCGGACGTTCTGTGCTAAGATGGGCATTGATTTGTCCTTTTCGTCCGCATTCTACCCTCAGACGAATGGCCAGACGGAGCGAACTAATCAGACCTTGGAGACTTATTTGAGGTGTTTTGTTTCTGCTGATCAGGATGGCTGGGTTACCTTTTTGCCGCTGGCCGAGTTTGCCCTTAATAATCGGGCTAGTTCTGCTACCTTGGTTTCTCCTTTCTTTTGTAATTCGGGGTTTCATCCTCGTTTTTCCTCTGGTCAGGTGGAGCCTTCTGATTGTCCTGGAGTGGACATGGTGGTGGATAGGTTGCATCAGATTTGGAGTCATGTGGTGGACAATTTGAAGTTGTCCCAGGAGAAGGCTCAGCAGTTTGCTAATCGCCGTCGCCGCGTGGGTCCTCGACTTCGTGTTGGGGACTTGGTGTGGTTGTCTTCTCGTTTTGTTCCTATGAAGGTCTCTTCTCCTAAGTTCAAGCCTCGGTTTATCGGTCCTTATAGGATCTTGGAAATTCTTAACCCTATGTCGTTTCGTTTGGATCTCCCGGCATCGTTTGCTATTCATAATGTGTTCCATCGGTCGTTGTTGCGGAGGTATGAGGTACCTGTTGTTCCTTCGCTTGAGCCTCCTGCTCCGGTGCTGGTGGAGGGAGAATTGGAGTATGTTGTGGAGAAGATCTTGGATTTTCGTGTTTCCAGACGGAAACTCCAATATTTGGTCAAGTGGAAGGGTTATGGTCAGGAGGATAATTCTTGGGTGGTTGCCTCTGATGTTCATGCTGATGATTTGGTCCGCGCTTTTCATAGGGCTCATCCTGGTCGCCCTGGTGGTTCTCGTGAGGGTTCGGTGACCCCTCCTCAAGGGGGGGGTACTGTTGTGAGTTCTGTTTTTGGGCTCCCTCTGGTGGTTACTGATGGTACTGGGTGATTTGTGTTCTGCTGTCTCTGGTGTCCACCTGTTCTATTAGGATTTGGGAGTTTCCTATTTAACCGGGCTTTCTTGTCATTTCCCCGCCGGCTATCAAGGTTATCAGAGTGTTTTGTTACCTCAGCTTCTGGCTTCAGTAATCTTCAGGACAAGCTAAGTTTTTGATTTTCTTGTTCCACGTTTTGCTTTATTTTTGTCTTGTCCAGCTTGCATATAATTGTTTCTTTGCTGCTGGTTGCTCTAGCGGGCTGTAATTGCTCCTCATGTTCCATGAGTTGGAACATGAGTTCAAGTAATTACAGGATGGTTTTTTGAAGGGTTTTTTGCTGACCGCGCAGTTTACTTTTGTATCCTCTGCTATCTAGTTTTAGCGGGCCTCATTTTGCTGAATCTGTTTTCATACTGTGTATGTGCCTTCCTCTCATTTCACCGTCATTATATGTGTGGGGCTGCTATTTCTGTGGGGTATTTCTCTGGAGACAAGAGAGGTCTGTGTTTCTTCTAATAGGGGAAGTTAGATCTTCGGCTGGTGCGAGACGTCTAGGATCAACGTAGGCACGTTCCCCGGCTATTGTTATTTGTGTGTTCAGGTTTAGGGTCGCGGTCAGCTCAGGTTCCATCACCCTAGAGCTCGTTGGTGCTTGTCCTTTTGTGATTCCCTGCCATTGGAATCATGACATCTGACACTGCACAGCACTGTGTCAGGTCAGCGATCTGACAGGCAGTGCTGCAGGCTTGCTGGAGCCTGCTCTCAGCAGGTGCTGGTAAGCCACCTCCCTGCAGGACCCGGAAGGAGCCCCGCGGCTTTCTTAGATCCGGGGCCTGCAGGGAGGAGGAGATAGGAGACCCTCTGAACAACGCGATCACATTGCGTTGTTCTGAGGGTCTCAGGGAAGCACGCAGGGAGCCCCTTCCCTGTGCGATGCTTCTCTATGTTTCGGGGGTTAATGTGCCAGGAGCGGTCCGTGACCGCTCCTGGCACATAGTGCCGGATGTCAGCTGTGATAATCTTGTGAGCGCGGCTGATCGTGTATGACGTACTATTCCCTCCATGGGAATTGGTGCCCGGGTCACATGGATGGATTGATTTAAAGGGGTTAAAATCAAATTATATATTTTTTTTAATTAAAACATTAATACTTTACATTTTTTTAATTGCTGAAACATATATTTTCATGGCATCTTCTCTTTAATTGCCACAAATAAAACTGATATTTTTGAGTAAGGGTTCACATTGCGTTTATATAGCACGTTAGACGGACTATGTTACACCGCGGCATAACGCGGTGTAACGTAGTCCGTTAATGCCGCCATTAAGTCCTGTGTCGGACACATCGCTAGCGCACGCCCACAATGGGCATACGTTAGCGATGTGCCGTCATTGAGTGATGGACCCTGGGACGCGGGCTGCAGTGTTTCCGGGTCCGTTACTGCTAGCGCAGATAGAGCATCTGCTAGCTCTATATGCGCTAGCGATGTGACATATCGGCACCTGCATTAACAGCAGCCTGTTAACGCATGTGTTGAAGGGGCTGCTGTTAACGCAATGTGAACCCAGCCTAATATACTCTAATATTAACAATTACATTTATCTGAATCAACAAGGACCTGAACCCCTGGATACCCACATCCTCCCTCAGTTTCACCCTGACTTCTATATGCTGTATATCTTGTATTGGCAACAGAAGCGGGGGGTGCCCTCTACTGGTAGAGGAATGTGCGCTTGGTCACATGACTGACACTGAGCTGCTGGAGTTTCTGGATGTACAGAAGTGAGTATACATGGAGAAGAGAGGCAACAAACTGAAGATCGGCATGGGCAAACATTGTGTATCTGGTATTATTATTATTTTAGACCACCATTGATTCCATTGTGCTTTACATGAGAAGGGGTTACATGCTGAATACAAATATAAATTACAGTGAACAAACTAACAATGATCGACTGGTACAGAGGGGAGAGGGTCCTGCCCATGTGGGCTTACATTCTACAGGATAATGGGGAGATAGTAGGTTAGGGGGTTTGCGGCACTTCCGGGGGTGGTGAGGTGACAGAGGGGACATTGCAGGCTGTAAAAACAGATGGGTTTTCGAGTTCAATTTGAACGTTCTGAATGTGGTGGATAATCAGACATGTTGGATCCCGGAATTCCAGAGGATGGCGGATACTCGGGAGAATTTTAGAGGTGACTGGATGAGGAATGAATAAGTGTAGAGGAGGGAAGGAGGTCTTAAGAGGACCAGAGAAATTACGCGCTGGAAGATATCGGGAGGTTAATTTGGAGATAAACGAAGTTGACAGATTACGGACGGTTTTGTAGGTCAATATCAGTGGTTTGAACTGTGTATGTTGGGGAATTGGGAGCCAATGAAGGGATTTGCAGAGGGGAGAAATGGAAGAGTAGGGAGGAAAGAGGTGGATTAGTCAGTTAAAGACGGACTGGAGAGGTGCGAGAGTGTTTCAAGGGAGGCCACAAAGGAGGATATTGCATTAGTCGAAGCATGATTAGAAGGAGGAACATATGACTGATAGACACTCTGGATTCTGGACAGCAGAGAGGTGACATCAGGGCAAGAGAGGCAGATGTAAGTGTCATCAGCGTATAGTGGTACGTGGGACTTTATGAATTGTCCTAGGTCAAAGATATAGATTGAGAAGAGTATGGGTGCCAAGACAGAGCCTTAAGGTACCTTCACACTCAGCGACGCTGCAGCGATACCGACAACGATGTCGATCGCTGCAGCGTCGCTGTTTGGTCGCTGGAGAGCTGTCACACAGACAGCTCTCCAGCGACCAACGATCCCGAGGTCCTCGGGTAAACATTGGGTTACTAAGCGCAGGGCCGCGCTTAGTAACCCGATGTTTACCCTGGTTACCAGCGTAAAAGTAAAAAAAACAAACACTACATACTTACCTACCGCTGTCTGTCCCCGGCGCTCAGCTTCTCTGCACTCCTCCTGCACTGACTGTGAGCCCAGCGGCCGGAAAGCAGAGCGGTGACGTCACCGCTCTGCTTTCCGGCTGACCGACGCTCACAGCCAGTGCAGGAGTGCAGAGAAGCTGAGCGCCGGGGACAGACAGCGGTAGGTAAGTATGTAGTGTTTGTTTTTTTTACTTTTACGCTGGTAATCAGGATAAACATCGGGTTACTAAGCGCGGCCCTGCGCTTAGTAACCCGATGTTTACCCTGGTTACCAGTGAAGACATCGCTGGATCGGTGTCAAACACGCCGATCCAGCGATGTCTGCAGGGAGTCCAGCGACGAAATAAAGTTCTGGACTTTCCTCAGCGACCAACGATCTCCCAGCAGGGGCCTGATCGTTGGTCGCTGTCACACAGAACGATTTCCTTAACGATATCGTTGCTACGTCACAAAAAGCAACGATATCATTAAGTGTGAAGGTACCTTTATGGGACACCAACAGAGAGCGGGATGAGGAGGTAATATGGGAGTGGGAGAAACTAAATGTGTGGTTGGAAAGGTATGAGGATATCCAAGAGAGGGCAAGGAAAGAGAGGATTTGTAGCAGGAGAAAGTGTGTAGAAGGCAGAGGACAGATCTAGAAGGAGGAGTATAGAGAATTGTTTGTTAGATTTGGCTGTAAGTCGTTAGTAATATTGATCAGGGCAGCCTCAGTGAAGTGCAGTAGGTTGTCAAAGAGTGAGTTAGATGGAAGGGAAGTCTGCATTGACATGCTGTTTGGGTAGATTGGAGGCGAACGGGTGGAGCAATATGGGGCAATATCTAGATGTAGAGGTCGGGTTGAGGGATGGCTTCTTTAGGATAGGTGTCATGCTTGGAAGCAGAAGGGAAGGTACTAGAAGTTAGCTATAGGTTGAAGAGGTGGGTTCAGACTGTAATAATAATCTTTATTTATATAGCGCCAACATATTCCGCAGCGCTTTACAGTTTAACAGTATCAAACACAACAGACATAAGTAACAACATTAACAATACAATAATTAAAGCGAAACAAAACGACCCTGCTCGTGAGAGCTTACAATCTACAATGAGGTGGGGGAGATACAAAGTACAGGTGTGTATTTACAATGATGTATTTACAATGATGGTTCAGCCATCTTCAGGGGGTGGCGAATAGATGGAGATAGTGAATGGGCTACACGCACACAAACATAAAATGAGTTTGATTAGAGACCGTGGTAGGCCGCTCTGAACAAATGTGTTTTGAGCGAGCGCCTAAAACTATGCAAATTGCAGATGGTCCTAGTATCTTGGGGTAGAGCATTCCAGAGGATTGGCGCAGCACGGGAGAAGTCTTAGAGTCGGGAGTGGGAGGTACGGATTAGCGCAGAGGTTAGTCGAAAGTCATTTGCAGAGCGCAGCGGTCGGTTAGGCCGATAGACAGAAATGAGGGAGGAGATGTAAGGGGGTGCCGCACTATGGAGAGCTTTGTGGGTGAGAACAAGTACTTTGAATTGTATCCTGTAATGAATGGGCAGCCAGTGTAATGACTGGCGAAGAGCGGACGCGTCCGAGTAACGATTAGCCAGATGGACAACCCTGGCTGCTGCAATAAGGATGGACTGGAGAGGGGAGAGTCGAGTGAGGGGGAGGCCAATTAATAAAGCATTACAGTAGTCCAGACGGGAGTGGATCAGGGCGACAGTGAGGGTTTTTTTTGTTTCCTTGGTGAGAAAAGGGCGGATTCTAGAGACGTTCTTTAGGTGTAAGCGGCACAAGCGGACAAGAGATTGTATATGGGATGTGAAGGAGAGATCGGAGTCAAACATAACACCCAGACAGCGCACCTGCTGCCGGGGTGTTATTATGGTGCCACCCACGGAGAGGGAAATGTCAGAGTTAGGGAGGTTAGTAGATGGCAGGGCAGGGTCCTCGCCCCTCTGTATCAGTCCGTCATTGTTAGTTTGTTTACTGTATGTGATATTTGTAACTTGTATGTAACCCCTTCTCATGTACAGCACCATGGAATCAATTGTGCTATATAAATAAATAATAATAATAATAATGGCGGGAGCAGAAGAAGTTCAGTTTTGGAGAGGTTGAGTTTCAGATAGAGAGCGGACATGATGGAGACTGCAGACAGACAGTCAGTGGCGTTCTGTTGCTCAGCTGGGGTAAGGTCAGGGGATGACGTGTATAGTTGTGTGTCATCAGCATAAAGAGGATACTGAAAGCCAAAACTGCTGATGGTCTGTCCAATTGGGGCTGTGTAGAGGGAGAAGAGAAGGGGGCCAAGGACTGAGCCCTGAGGTACCCCAACAGTGAGAGGAAGAGGAGAGGAAGTGGAGCCAGAGAACAGAACACTGAAGGAGCGGTCAGAAAGGTAGGAAGAGAACCAGGAGAGAGCAGTGTCCCTAATGCCTAGTGACTGGAGCCTAGAGAGTAGGAGAGGGTGGTCAACAGTGTCTAAAGCTGCAGAAAGGTTGAGAAGAATGAGCAAAGAGTGGTCACCGTTACGTTTTGCTGTCAGAAGGTCATTGGTCACTTTGATGAGTGCAGTTTCAGTCGAATGTAGGGGGCGGAAACCGGACTGTGAAGGGTCTAGGAGGGAGTGAGTGGAGAGGTAACGGGTAAGGCGGGAGTAGGGAGTTTGAGGAGGTGGGATGGGGTCAAGTACTCAAGTGGCGAGGTGCGATTTGGAGATGAGCTCTTCAGCGATAGTGAGGAGGAAGGTTATGGGGAAGGGCCGGTGGTCTATTATACATAGGGGTTGTGGTGGATGGGCAGTAAACACTTGTTTCGTTTGGTCGATTTTATTTTTGAAATGTGCAGCAAAGTCTTCTGTAAAGATGTTTGTGGCCAGAAGGGCCAGTGGTGGGAGTTAAAAGTGTTAAATAACTGTTTGGGGTTGTGGGATAAAGATACGAGAGTTGTGAAGTAGAGCTGTTTAGTAGGGGTGAGGGCCTTCACATAGCTCCATTAGGGTATGTGCACACGTCAGGATTTTATAGCAGAAATTTCCTGACAAAAACCGGACGTTTCTGCCAGAAATCCGCATGCGCTTTTTTGCGTTTTTTGTGCGTTTTTTCCAAATGAAGAAAAAGGAATTCCAGCTCAACGAAGCGGTGAAAAGTAAAAACTAAATACTTTATTCACTTCATATAAGAAGCAGAGGATAAAACATCAGCACAATATAGGTAAAAAACACTATCTACGCGTTTCAGGTGACGCAGCACCCTTAATCATGATATGAAGTGAATAAAGTATTTAGTTTTTACTTTTCACCGCTTCGTTGAGCTGGAATTCCTTTTTCTTCTCCTGGTTCCGCACGTCTTGACACAGCGTTTCCGTGCTCCGAGCCTCCTGGGACTGTTACTGTGGTGAGCTGGATTTCTTTTTTCTTCTGTTTTTTCCAAATGCATAGAATAGCGGGAAAGACGCGAAAAATCCGCAAAATTAATGAACATGCTTTTTTTTACCGGAATGCGTTTTTTTGGCGGAAAAAAACGCATCATGCGCATAAAAATTGCCGAATGCATTCTAAATGATAGGATGCATATGTAGGCGTTTTCTAATGCGTTTTTATCGCGAAAAAAAGCAAAAATACTGAACGTGTGCACATACCCTCAATCTGAAAAAGTTGCGGTTCTCAGAAAATGTCGACATAACAAAGTATGATTGTGACCCCTACACAGTTGATGGTGGTTCCCATAGTCCCACAGTCTTGTAAACTTCATGGGATGTTGTTTTTAAGAAATATTAGTTTAGGGGAATTTCCAAAACCTAGGACCCTCAAAATCACTTCAAAACTAAATAGGTCCCTAAAAAAATAAGTTTTAGAAATTGCCCAACAATAATGAAAACCTGCTGCTAAACTTTTAAAATTTCTGATAAAATAAAAGGACATTTGAAAAATTATGCTGACATAAAAAAAACAGAAGGTAAATGCTAGTTATTAATTTTTTGTGTAGTATAACTTTTTACTTTATGGGTATAACCAAAGTTTCAATATTGCAAATTTTGTTTGTCAAATTTCTAAAACTTTAAGAAACGAAAAACATTGATTTAGATTTATTATTAACATAAAATACGATGTGTCAGGAAAAAAAAACAATTCCATTGCTATTACCACAATAAAGTGACACATCAGATTTGAAAAATTGGGCTTAATTTCCAAGAGGTTAAAATGGCTTTTTTTAAAGTGTGACTTCTCTGATGTCTAACAAGATTTGATTTTGTAGTAAAACATGTCTCACATTCTGAACATGAGAAGGGCTTCTCTCCTCTGTGAATTCTCTCATGTGTAACAAGATTAGATTTATTAGTAAAACATTTCCCACATTCTGAACATGAGAATGGCTTCTCTCTTGTGTGAATTCCCTCATGTCTAATAAGATGAAGTTTACTAGTAAAACATTTCCCACATTCTGAACATAAAAATGGCTTCGCTCCTGTGTGAAATTTCTTATGCGCAACAAGATGAGATTTATTAGTAAAACATTTCCCACATTCTGAACATGAGAATTGCTTATCTCCTGTGTGAGTTCCCTCATGTCTAATAAGATAACGTTTACTAGTAAAACATTTCCCACATTCTGAACATAAAAATAGCTTCTCTTCAGCATGACATTTCTCATGTTCAGCAATATACGATTTCCGAGCAAAGCATTTCCCACATTGTGAGCAAGAAAATGGCTTTTCTCCTGTGTGAATTCTCTGATGTGTAACAAGTCTTGCTTTTTCTGTAAAACATTTTCCACATTCTGAACATGAAAATGGCTTCTCTCCTGTGTGAATTCTCTTATGTATAATAAGATGAGATATCTTAGTAAAACATTTTCCACATTCAAAACATGAATATGGCTTCTCTCCTGTGTGTATTCTTTCATGTGCAATAAGATGAGCTTTCTTATAAAAACGTTTTTCACATACTGAACATGAAAATTCCTTCTGTCCTGTATGATATCTCTGATGTGTAACAAGAATTCCTTTATTTGTAAAACATTTTCCACATTCTGAACATAAAAATGGCTTCTCTTCAGCATGACATTTCTCATGTTCAGCAACATACGATTTCCGAGCAAAGCATTTCCCACATTGTGAGCAAGAAAATGGCTTTTCTCCTGTGTGAATTCTCTGATGTGTAACAAGTCTTGCTTTTTCTGTAAAACATTTTCCACATTCTGAACATGAAAATGGCTTCTCTCCTGTGTGAATTCTCTTATGTATAGTAAGATGAGATATCTTAGTAAAACATTTTCCACATTCAAAACATGAATATGGCTTCTCTCCTGTGTGTATTCTTTCATGTGCAATAAGATGAGCTTTCTTATAAAAACGTTTTTCACATACTGAACATGAAAATTCCTTCTGTCCTGTATGATATCTCTGATGTGTAACAAGATTTCCTTTATTTGTAAAACATTTTCCACATTCTGAACAAGAAAATGGCTTCACTCCTGTGTGAATTCTCTCATGTATAATAAGATGAGATTTTGTGGTATAACATTTCCCACATTCTGTGCATGAATATGGCTTATCTCCTGTGTGATTTCTCTGATGTATAACAAGAGTTGATTTTTCTCTAAAACCTTTCCCACATTCTGAACATAAAAATGGCTTCTCTCCTGTGTGATATCTCTAGTGTACAATAAGACTTGATTTCCGAATAAAACATTTCCCACATTCTAAGCAAGAAAATTGTTTCACTCTTGTGTGAGTACTCCAATGTTTAGCAAATTTTGATTTATCTGTGAAACATTTCTCACATTCTGAGCATGAAATTGGCTTCACTTCTATGGACGCACTTTTATTTTCCACCCTTTTATTTTGCTTATCAGTCTGTAATGAATTACATAGTTCTTTGCTATGAAGGGCTGAGGGTGTATCTGTGATGTTGCCATGCTCTTCATATGTTTCTTGTTTCAAGCTATCATCTTCTACTTTAAAATACGAAGATATCAGATGTCCTTCGGGGTTGCTGCTGTACTCATCTGCCAAGAATAAAGGTGAATGGATTTTTGAACAAAATAGACTAAAAAAATGTATTCATCTACATAAGAAAATTACAAATTTGAGAAAATGTTAAAAAATTCATACATGATTTAAATACTATTTACCTGCATATTACTTCTATATCTTTATGAAGGCAGATAATGGCCTGTAACAAGCATTGATGGATCATGTGGGAGCATTTTTCTTGTCTCTATCCTGTGGAGGGTCGGCTCACTTAGCTGCTCCACGAGGTAGACACAGGACCACGTTTGATTAAAGTCTGGGTGGTTTATTACTTCATAAACCAAAACCCCAAACTGGTAACAGAAAAAGACAGTCTTTCTGGCTCAAAAGAAAGTAATCAGTTCATACACAGTCCTACCCAGTGCCTCTGGGACAACACATATAGCAGCTCTCGCAGGAGCTAGCCGTCTGGAGGCTTCCTTCCTCCACAAACAGACAGCGGGAAAAAAAACTAGCTAGACATTTAACTCCCTCCAGCTACACCCTGGAGGTTGAGATATGGTGGGTAGGGGTCCCGCCCATCTCTGACCAACCCACCATAAAAGCCATGCCCATATAGCGACTGAATTGCTCTCAGCACATATTATGCTGGAGAAAACACTGATGGCTTTCACATCACGCAGGAAAGCAACCTTTGTGACACATTTCTCCTCATGTGCAGGACCAGTAACCCTGTCACGATCCATAGAGAACAGATAAACACTTGGTCAGACGTTCATCTCTACAGAGGATTCGAGAGAGACATCGGACAGCAGACTCAGGTATAACTGTATGTCTATACTAGCATCAGGAAACATATATATCTTGGTACCGTGTTAGCCAGTGGATAGAAAAATATTTAGAATTGAGAATCCTCAGTGGTTGATACCTTTTAATGGCTAACTGAAAAGATGGTAACAATTTGCAAGCTTTCGAGACTACTCAGGTCTCTTCATCAGGCATAGACTAATAGAAATTCTGAAGAATTACATATTTATGCACAACACAGCAGAGAAAAATGCTATAGATAAGACAGGTGACGTTAAGCAGAATTGCCATTATGTGAGTGATAAACAGTTATGTCCATAAATATTGGAACAGTTTATAGTCAAGGAGTGTGAACATTTTATTGTCCTCTGATTGGGGTCTGGTTCTATGTTATGGCGACTCCACATAGTCTAAGGAGCAAATTCCTTAGTTGATGTAAAAATACATAAATCCATGTGACACATTCACTCCTTATCTATGAACTGTTCCAATATTTATGGACATAACTGTTTATCACTCAGATAATGGTAATTCTGCTTAACATCACCTGTCTTATCTAAGGCATTTTTCTGTGCTGTGTTGTGCATAAATAGGTGATTCTTCAGAATTTTTATTAGTCTATGCCTGACGAAGAGACTTCAGTAGTCTCGAAATCTTGCAATTTGTTACCATCTTTTCAGTTAGCCATTAAAAGGTATCAACCACTGAGGACTCTCTTGTTGTGAATTCTGCTCTTGGGCTCCCTCCGGTGGTTATGAGTGGTAGTGCTGCTGTCTTTGGATCGCAGCATTTATCAGGTGTATCCACTTTTTGCAATTTGGGCTGGGCTATTTAGTCCTCCTTTATCCTTTAGTCAGTGCCAGTTGTCCATTGTTTTTGGAGGATTCACATCCATACCTGGTCTCTCCTGTTTTGCTGTTCATTTCAACAAAGATAAGTTCTGGCTTTGTTTTTGCTGTCCACCTGCTGTGGACCTTATAGTTCTGTGCATTTTCATGTTTTGTCTTGTCCAGCTTTGTCTGTGAATGATTTTTTGCAGCCAAGCTGTGTCTCTGGAGATGCAGATATACCCTTCATGTCTTTAGTCAGATGTGGAGATTTGTATTTTCTGTGGTGGATATTTTCTAGTGTTTTAATACTGACCGCATAGTACTCTGTCCTATTCTTTCTTTTTAGCTAGAATGGCCTCCTATGCTAAATCCTGATTTCAAGTCTGCATATGTTATTTCCCTCTCCTCTCACAGTCAATATTTGTGGGGGGCTGTCTATCCTTTGGGGATTTTCTCTGAGGCAAGATAGTTTTCCCGTTTCTGTCTTTAGGGGAAGTTAGTTCTTAGGCTGTGTCGAGGGGTCTAGGGAGTGTTAGGTACTCCGCACGGCTACTTCTAGTTGCGGTGCTAAGTTCAGGGTTTGCGGTCAGTACAGGTACCACCTTCTCCAGTGTACGTCTCATGCTGCTACTAGGCCACCAGATCATAACAGTACAACTGGCCAACAATGAGTTAATTGCATCTCAGAAGAAGGGAGGAAAGGTTTTGAGCCATTTTGTTTTCCTTAGCCTGTTTTGTCTTTTCCTCCCTCTTAATCTCTGGGTGGCTACGGAACCTAGTAATAACATGAATGTTCAGGAGTTAGTTTCTCGGGTGGATCAGCTTGCTGCTAGGGTACAGGGTATTTCAGATTATATTATTCAGACTCCTGCCTTAGAACCTAAGATTCCTACTCCTGATTTTTTTTTTGGTGACAGATCCAAATTTTTGAGTTTCAAAAATAACTGTAAACTGTTTTTTGCATTGAGACCCCGGTCCTCTGGTGATCCCATTCAGCAGGTTAAAATCATCATATCCCTGCTGCGTGGTGACCCACAGGATTGGGCATTTTCCCTGGAATCTGGCAATCCTGCTTTGCTTAATGTTGATTCTTTCTTTCAAGCATTGGGGTTGTTGTATCATGAGCCTAATTCTGTGGATCAAGCTGAGTAGATCTTGTTGGCCCTGTGTCAGGGTCAAGAAGCGGCAGAATCGTATTGCCAGAAATTTAGAAAATGGTCTGTACTGACTAAATGGAATGAGGATGCCTTGGCGGCAATTTTCAGAAAGGGTCTTTCTGAATCCGTTAAAGATGTTATGGTGGGGTTCCCCACGCCTGCTGGTCTGAGTGATTCTATGTCTCTGGCCATTCAGATTGATCGGCGCTTGCGCGAGCGCAGAGTTGTGCACACTGTGGCGTTGTCCTCCGAGAGGAGCCCTAAACCTATGCAGTGTGATAGGATTTTGTCTAGAGCTGAACGACAAGGATTTAGGTGTCAGAATAGGTTGTGTTTTTACTGCAGCGATTCTGCTCATGTTATTTCTGATTGCCCTAAGCGTACAAAGAGAATCGCTAGTTCTGTTACCATCAGTACTGTACAACCAAAATTTCTGTTATCTGTGACCTTGATCTGCTCATTATCGTCATTTTCTGTCATGGCATTTGTGGATTCAGGCGCCGCTCTGAATTTAATGGACTTAGAATTTGCCAGACGTTGTGGTTTCCCCTTGCAGCCTTTGCAGAACCCTATTCCTTTAAGGGGATTGATGCTACACCGTTGGCTAAAAATAAACCTCAGTTTTGGACACAGCTGACCATGCGCATGGCGCCAGCCCATCAGGAAGATTGTCGTTTTCTGGTGTTGCATAATTTGCATGATGATGTTGTGCTGGGTTTTCCATGGTTGCAGCTACATAATCCGGTGTTAGATTGGAAATCCATGTCTGTGAGTAGTTGGGGTTGTCAGGGGGTTCATGGTCACGTTCCTTTGATGTCAATTTCCTCTTCCCCCTCTTCTGAAATTCCCGAGTTTTTGTCAGATTTCCAGGATGTATTCGATGAGCCTAAATCCAGTTCCCTTTCACCACATAGGGACTATGATTGTGCTATTGACTTGATTCCAGGTTGTAAGTTCCCTAAGGGTCGACTTTTCAACCTGTCTGTGCCAGAACATGCCGCCATGCAGAGCTATATTAAGAAGTCTTTGGAGAAGGGGCATATTCGGCCATCTTCTTCACCACTGGGAGCAGGTTTTTTTTTTGTTGCCAAGAAGGATGGCTCCTTGAGACCGTGTATTGATTATCGCCTCTTGAATAAGATCACGGTCAAATTTCAATACCCTTTGCTTTTGCTTACTGATTTGTTTGCTAGGATTAAGGGGGCTAGCTGGTTTACTAAGATTGACCTTCGAGGGGCATATAATCTTATTCATATTAAACAGGGTGACGAATGGAAAACTGCATTTAATACGCCTGAAGGCCATTTTGAATACCTAGTGATGCCATTCGGACTCTAATGCCCCATCTGTGTTCCAATCCTTCATGCATGATATCTTTCGGAGTTACCTAGATAAATTCATGGTTGTATATTTGGATGATATTTTGATTTTTTCCGATGATTGGGAGTCTCATGTGAAACAGGTCAGGATGGTATTTCAGATCCTCCGTAATAATGCTTTATTTGTGAAGGGGTCAAAGTGCCTCTTTGGAGTGCAGAAGGTTTCTTTTCTGGGCTTCATTTTTTCTCCCTCATCTATAGAAATGGATCCGGTTAAGGTTCAGGCCATTCATGATTGGATTCAGCCCACATCTGTGAAGAGCCTTCAGAAATTCTTGGGCTTTGCTAATTTTTATCGTCGTTTCATTGCCAACTACTCCAGTGTGGTTAAACCTCTGACCGATTTGACGAAGAAAGGCGCTAATATGACGAATTGGTTATCTGAGGCTGTTTCTGCCTTTCAGGAGCTTAAACGCCGATTTACTTCTGCCCCTGTGTTTCGTCAGCCGGATATTTCTCTTCCATTTCAGGTTGAGGTTGACGCGTCTGAGATTGGGGCAGGGGCCGTTTTGTCTCAGAGGAATTCTGATGGTTTCTTGATGAAACCGTGTGCCTTCTTTTCTCGGAAGTTTTCACCTGCGGAACGCAATTATGATGTCAGCAATCGGGAGTTGTTGGCTATGAAGTGGGCATTTGAGGAGTGGCGACATTGGCTTGAGGGGGCTAAGCACCGTATTGTGGTCCTGACCGATCATAAGAATCTGATTTACCTCGAGTCTGCCAAACGGCTGAATCCTACACAGGCTCGATGGTCCCTGTTTTTCTCCCGTTTTGATTTTGTGGTCTCGTACCTTCCTGGTACTAAGAATGTTAAGGCGGATGCCCTCTCTAGGAGTTTTTTCCTGATTCCCCTGAGGTTCTTGAGCCGGTCGGCATTCTGAAGGAAGGGGTGATTCTTTCTGCCATCTCCCCTGATTTATGACGGGTTCTTCAGGAATTTCAGGCTAATAAACCTGACCGCTGTCCAGTGGGGAAACTGTTTGTTCCTGATAGATGGACTAGTAAAGTGATTTCTGAGGTTCATTGTTCTGTGTTGGCTGGCCATCCTGGGATTTTTGGTACCAGAGATTTGGTTGGTAGGTCCTTTTGGTGGCCTTCTTTGTCGCGGGATGTGCGTTCTTTTGTGCAGTCCTGTGGGATTTGTGCGCGGGCTAAGCCTTGCTGTTCCCACGCTAGTGGGTTGCTTCTGCCTTTGCCGGTCCCTGAGAGACCTTGGACGCATATTTCTATGGATTTTATTTCAGATCTTCCGGTTTCCCAGAGGATGTCGGTTATCTGGGTGGTTTGTGACCGGTTTTCTAAGATGGTTCATTTGGTACCTTTGCCTAAATTGCCTTCCTTTTCTGATTTGGTTCCGTTGTTTTTTCAGCATGTGGTTCGTTTGCATGGCATTCCGGAGAATATTGTGTCCAATAGAGGTTCCCAGTTTGTTTCTAGGTTTTGGCGGGCCTTTTGTGCTAGGCTGGGCATTAATTTGTCTTTTTCTTCCGCATTTCATCCTCAGACAAATGGCCAAACCGAGCGAACTAATCAGACTTTGGAAACTTATTTGAGATGCTTTGTGTCTGCTGATCAGGATGATTGGGTGGCTTTCTTGCCATTGGCCGAGTTTGCTCTTAATAATCGGGCTAGTTCTGCTACCTTGGTTTCGCCTTTTTTTTGTAATTTTGGTTTTCATCCTCGTTTTTCTTCAGGGCAGGTTGAGCCTTCTGATTGTCCTGGTGTGGATTCTGTGGTTGACAGGCTGCAGCAGATTTGGGCTCATGTGGTGGACAATTTGGTGTTGTCTCAGGAGGAGGCTCAGCGTTTTGCTAACCGTCATCGGTGTGTTGGTTCCCGGCTTCGGGTTGGGGATTTGGTCTGGTTGTCTTCCCGTCATGTTCCTGTGAAGGTTTCTTCCCCTAAGTTCAAGCCTCGGTTTATTGGTCCTTATAGGATTTCTGAGATTATAAATCCAGTGTCTTTTCGTTTGGCCCTTCCAGCCTCTTTTTCCATCCATAATGTGTTCCATAGATCTTTGTTGTGGAAGTATGTGGTGCCCGTTGTTCCCTCTGTTGATCCTCCGGCCCCGGTGTTGATTGATGGGGAGTTGGAGTATGTGGTTGAGAAGATTTTGGATTCTCGTTTTTCGAGGCGGAAGCTTCAGTATCTGGTCAAATGGAAAGGTTATGGCCAGGAGGATAATTCTTGGGTTGTTGCCTCCGATGTTCATGCTGACGATTTGGTTCGTGCCTTTCATTTGGCTCGTCCTGATCGGCCTGGGGGCTCTGGTGAGGGTTCGGTGACCCCTCCTCAAGGAGGGGGAACTGTTGTGAATTCTGCTCTTGGGCTCCCTCCGGTGGTTATGAGTGGTAGTGCTGCTGTCTTTGGATCGCAGCATTTATCAGGTGTATCCACTTTTTGCAATTTGGGCTGGGCTATTTAGTCCTCCTTTATCCTTTAGTCAGTGCCAGTTGTCCATTGTTTTTGGAGGATTCACATCCATACCTGGTCTCTCCTGTTTTGCTGTTCATTTCAACAAAGATAAGTTCTGGCTTTGTTTTTGCTGTCCACCTGCTGTGGACCTTATAGTTCTGTGCATTTTCATGTTTTGTCTTGTCCAGCTTTGTCTGTGAATGATTTTTTGCAGCCAAGCTGTGTCTCTGGAGATGCAGATATACCCTCCATGTCGTTAGTCAGATGTGGAGATTTGTATTTTCTGTGGTGGATATTTTCTAGTGTTTTAATACTGACCGCATAGTACTCTGTCCTATTCTTTCTTTTTAGCTAGAATGGCCTCCTATGCTAAATCCTGATTTCAAGTCTGCGTATGTTATTTCCCTCTCCTCTCACAGTCAATATTTGTGGGGGGCTGTCTATCCTTTGGGGATTTTCTCTGAGGCAAG
The DNA here is from genome assembly GCF_032444005.1 of Ranitomeya imitator. Taxonomy (NCBI): domain Eukaryota; kingdom Metazoa; phylum Chordata; class Amphibia; order Anura; family Dendrobatidae; genus Ranitomeya; species Ranitomeya imitator. The sequence goes on from NC_091288.1 coordinate 204,804,728, forward strand.
ATAGTTTTCCCGTTTCTGTCTTTAGGGGAAGTTAGTTCTTAGGCTGTGTCGAGGGGTCTAGGGAGTGTTAGGTACTCCGCACGGCTACTTCTAGTTGCGGTGCTAAGTTCAGGGTTTGCGGTCAGTACAGGTACCACCTTCTCCAGAGTACGTCTCTTGCTGCTCCTAGGCCACCAGATCATAACACTCTCTATTCTAAATATTTTTCTATACTAGCATCACTAATTACATGTCTGTGGCCTGGACTGTTCTTGAAAAATTAAAATTATTCCATATATTGCATACCTTGGTGTGAGCAGTGAAAATATTTGTCTATTGCTCAGTGACTACCTCAAGTCAATCACTAGCACCCCAACTTCTATGTGACAGAGGGCAGGACATGCTCATATTACACAACTTCTGTCACGGGAAATGCTTAGGAGTCAGTGCCATCAGGTGGAGTACATCTCACATGCTCTCTGACAGCTAAATGCGCAGCATACAGAGGAGGAGCCGTATGGTCATGTATTAGGAAGTCATGGCAATGGTGCAAATATAGGCTGGATAAGCCAAGGCATTATTCTGCTTTCTCTTATAATCTACACCTGGCTGTAACTATGAGGCAAATATCTTAAAACAAGTATGTTTGAAGCTCTGCCCAGTTCAGTATATCAATTAGGTTACATACTAATCCCGAAGCCATAATAGATATCATTAAAAATAAGACTAAACGAGGTTTGATACATGTAACTGATGATCTATCCTCTCAGTCTATTCATAAATCCATTTTGTAGATGCACAGCCGATGTTATCCTACATAGCGCCGTCGTACTATCAGCCATATATAAACTGTGTTTAAGCTCAATGGGGAATCTACGTCCCAAAACAACTGAAAAAAAAATTGTCCAGTCTGGTGAATGAGGAGAATGTGACTCTTCTCTTATGTATTTCGTGGTGACTCCTCATCAGGACGGTTACCTGTAAGAACTTCCTCTTTGCACCGCCAATCATCTCCCCGCACATCACTTTCTCCTTTCTCCATTATGGCTTGTGGATTATTCATCATATTCTTGCCTGGATTTCAAAACTGGGAAAATAATAATATATAATAAAGACACAGACACAAGGAAAACTCACGTGGAATGTTCTAGATGGACACTTTACTACAAGCTTTTGTGACCTCTGAGCCACCAACCGATGCCGACATCACCACCTCCTATACACCAGTGCAGCCCTCAGTCAGTATAGCGGTGCCTAGTGACAGAAGCCGGGGTCGCTGGAGCAGGTGTTATGATCCGGTGGTTAGGACAAATAATGGACCTGATTGTTACAGATAATAAGGACGAGCTCTGGGACGTGGGAACTCTGCTGACCGCAATCCCTAAACCTATCAAAACACACTAGAAATAGCCGTGGATTGCGCCTAACGCTCCCTATGCAACTCGGCACAGCCTAAGAAACTGGCTAGCCCTGAAGATAGAAATATAAAGCCTACCTTGCCTCAGAGAAATTCCCCAAAGGAAAAGGCAGCCCCCCACATATAATGACTGTGAGCAAAGACGAAAATACAAACACAGAGATGAAATAGATTTAGCAAAGTGAGGCCCGACTTACTGAACAGACCGAGGATAGTAAAGGTTACTTTGCGGTCAGCACAAAAACCTACAAAAAGCCACGCAGAGAGTGCAGGGAAAAATACCCTCCGCACCGACTCATGGCGCAGGAGGCGCCCCTCTGCGTCCCAGAGCTTCCAGCAAGCAAGGCAATATTGACAGAAGCAAGCTGGACAGAAAAAATAGCAAACAAGCAAAATAGCACAGAGGAACTTAGCTTCTGCTGGAGCAACAGGAACTCAGAACGATCCAGGAGCGAACTAGAGCCATAGTACAACATTGACAGCTGGCATGGGGCAAAGATCTAAGTGGAGTTAAATAGAGCAGCCCACTAACGAATTAGCCTCGTCACCTATGGACGGAAACTCAGAAACACCCACAGGCACCAGAGAAAGTCCATGGACAGAACCAGCCGAAGTACCATTCATGACCACAGGAGGGAGCCCGACAACAGAATTCACAACAGTACCCCCCCTTGAGGAGGGGTCACCAAACCCTCACGAGAGCCCCCAGGCCGACCAGGATGAGCCAAATGAAAGGCACGAACCAGATCGGCCGCATGAACATCAGAGGCAAAAACCCAGGAATTATCCTCCTGACCATAACCCTTCCACTTGACCAAGTACTGGAGTTTCCGTCTCGAAATACGAGAATCCAAAATCTTCTCCACCACATACTCCAACTCCCCCTCAACCAACACCGGAGCAGGAGGGTCAACGGATGGAACCACCGGCGCCACGTATCTCCGCAATAACGACCTATGAAACACATTATGGATGGCAAAAGAATCTGGAAGGGCCAAACGAAATGACACAGGATTGATAACCTCAGAAATTTTATACGGACCAATGAAACGAGGCTTAAACTTAGGAGAGGAAACCTTCGTAGGAACATAACGAGACGACAACCAAACTAAATCCCCAACACGAAGTCGGGGACCCACACAGCGCCGGCGGTTAGCGAAACGTTGAGTTTTCTCCTGGGACAATGTCAAATTGTCCACCACATGAGACCAAATCTGCTGCAACCTATCCACCACAGTATCTACACCAGGACAGTCCGAAGACTCAACCTGCCCTGAAGAGAAACGAGGATGGAAACCAGAATTGCAGAAAAACGGCGAAACCAAAGTAGCCGAGCGGGCCCGATTATTAAGGGCAAACTCAGCCAACGGCAAAAATGACACCAATCATCCTGATCAGCAGAAACAAAGCATCTCAGATATGTTTCCCACGTCTGATTAGTTCGTTCGGTTTGGCCATTAGTCTGAGGATGGAAAGCCGAGGAAAAAGACAAATCAATGCCCATCCTAGCACAAAAGGATCGCCAAAACCTCGAAACAAACTGGGAACCTCTGTCCGAAACGATGTTCTCCGGGATGCCATGCAAACGAACCACATGCTGGAAAAACAATGGCACCAAATCAGAGGAGGAAGGCAATTTAGACGAGGGTACCAAATGGACAATCTTCAAAAAGCGATCACAAACCACCCAAATGACTGACATCTTTTGAGAGATGGGGAGATCCGAAATAAAATCCATAGAAATATGCGTCCAGGGCCTCTTCGGGACCGGCAAGGGCAAAAGCAACCCACTAGCACGAGAACAGCAGGGCTTAGCCCGAGCACAAGTCCCACAGGACTGCATAAAAGAACGCACATCCCGTGACAAAGACGGCCACCAAAAGGATCTAGCCACCAAATCTCTGGTACCAAAAATTCCAGGATGCCCAGCCAACACCGAACAATGAAGCTCAGAGATAACTCTACTAGTTCATTTATCAGGGACAAACAGTTTCTCTGCTGGGAAACGGTCAGGTCTATCAGCCTGAAATTTTTGCAGCATCCGCCGCAAATCAGGGGAGATGGCAGACAAAATTATCCCCTCTTTGAGAATACCTGCCGGCTCAGAAACCCCCGGAGAGTCAGGCACAAAACTCCTTGACAGGGCATCAGCCTTCACATTCTTAGAGCCCGGAAGGTACGAAACCACAAAATCAAAACGGGAGAAAAATAACGCCCATCGAGCCTGTCTCGGATTCAACCGTTTGGCAGACTCAAGATAAGTCAAATTTTTGTGATCTGTCAAGACCACCACGCGATGCTTGGCTCCTTCAAGCCAATGACGCCACTCCTCGAATGCCCACTTCATGGCCAACAACTCTCGATTACCAACATCATAATTGCGCTCAGCAGGCGAAAACTTTCTAGAAAAGAAAGCACATGGCTTCATTCCCGAGCCATCAGAACTTCTTTGCGACAAAACAGCCCCTGCCCCAATCTCAGAGGCATCAACCTCAACCTGAAACGGGAGCGAAACATCTGGCTGGCACAACACAGAGGCAGAAGAAAAACAACGCTTCAATTCCTGAAAAGCATCCACGGCCGCAGAAGACCAATTGACCACATCAGCACCCTTCTTGGTCAAATCAGTCAACGGTTTAGCAACACTAGAAAAATTAGCGATGAAGCAACGATAAAAATTAGCAAAGCCCAGGAACTTTTGCAGGCTCTTCACAGATGTCGGCTGAGTCCAATCATGAATGGCCTGGACTTTAACAGGGTCCATCTCGACAGTAGAAGGGGAAAAAATGAACCCCAAAAATGAAACCTTCTGAACTCCAAAGAGACACTTTGACCCCTTCACAAACAAGGAATTAGCACGAAGGACTTGGAACACCATTCTGACCTGCTTCACATGAGACTCCCAATCATCCGAAAAGACCAAAATATCATCCAAATCCACAATCAGGAATTTATCCAGGTACTCTCGGAAGATGTCATGCATAAAAGACTGAAATACTGATGGAGCATTGGAAAGCCCGAAAGGCATCACCAGGTACTCAAAATGGCCCTCGGGTGTATTAAATGCTGTTTTCCATTCATCGCCCCGTTTAATACGCACAAGATTATACGCCCCTCGAAGGTCTATCTTGGTAAACCAACTAGCCCCTTTAATACGAGCAAACAAGTCGGACAGCAACGGCAAAGGATACTGAAATTTGACTGTAATTTTATTAAGAAGGCGGTAATCAATACAAGGTCTCAAAGAACCATCCTTCTTGGCCACAAAAAAGAACCCTGCTCCCAACGGTGATGACGATGGGCGAATATGGCCTTTCTCCAAGGATTCCTTTATATAACTCCGCATAGCGGCGTGTTCTGGCACAGATAAATTGAACAAACGGCCCTTAGGAAACTTACTACCAGGAATCAAATTAATTGCACAATCGCAATCCCTATGAGGAGGTAGGGCACTGGCTTTGGGCTCATCAAATACATCCTGATAATCCGACAAAAACTCCGGAACTTCAGAAGGAGTAGAAGACGAAATTGACAAAAATGGAACATCACCATGTACCCCCTGGCAACCCCAGCTGGACACAGACATAGATTTCCAGTCCAATACTGGATTATGGACCTGCAGCCATGGTAACCCTAAAACGACCACATCATGCAGATTATGTAACACCAAAAAACAGATATACTCCTGATGTGCAGGAGCCATGCACATGGTCAATTGGGTCCAGTACTGAGGCTTATTCTTGGCCAAAGGCGTAGCATCAATTCCTCTCAATGGAATAGGATGCTGCAAGGGCTCCAAGAAAAAACCACAGCGCCTAGCATACTCCAAGTCCATCAAATTCAGGGCAGCGCCTGAATCCACAAATGCCATAACAGAATAGGACGACAAAGAGCAAATTAGAGTAACGGACAAAAGAAATTTAGACAGTACCGTACCAATGGTGGCAGACTTAGCGAACCGCTTAGTGCGCTTAGGACAATCGGAGATAGCATGAGTGGAGTCACCACAGTAAAAACACAGTTCATTCTGACGTCTGTGTTCCTGCCGTTCAGCTCTGGTCAAAGTCCTATCACACTGCATAGGCTCAGGCCCATGCTCAGATAGTACCGACAAATGGTGCACAGTTTTACGCTCACGCAAGCGCCGATCGATCTGAATAGCCAAAGACATAGACTCATTCAGACCAGCAGGCATGGGAAATCCCACCATGACATCTTTAAGGGCTTCAGAGAGACCCTTTCTGAAGATTGCTGCCAGGGCACATTCATTCCACTGAGTGAGCACAGACCACTTTCTAAACTTCTGACAATATATCTCTGCTTCATCCTGACCCTGACATAGAGCCAGCAAGATTTTCTCTGCCTGATCCACTGAATTAGGTTCGTCATAAAGCAATCCGAGCGCCAGGAAAAACGCATCTATATTACGCAATGCCGGATCTCCTGGCGCAAGGGAAAATGCCCAGTCTTGAGGGTCGCCACGTAACAAGGAAATAATGATCCTTACCTGTTGAACAGGATCACCTGAGGAGCGAGGTTTCAAAGCTAGAAACAATTTACAATTATTTTTGAAATTCAAGAACTTAGATCTATCACCAAAAAATAAATCAGGAATTGGAATCCTAGGCTCTGACATCGGATTCTGAACCACAAAATCTTGAATGTTTTGTACCCTTGTAGTGAGATTATCCATCCAAGAGGACAGACCTTGAATGTCCATGTCTACACCTGTGTTCTGAACCACCCAGAGGTAAAGGGGAAAAGTGAGACAGAACACGCTGCAAAGAAAAAAAAATGGTCTCAGAGCTTCACTTATCCCTCTATTGAGATGCATCAATACTTTTGGCCAGCTGTACTGTTATGATCCGGTGGTTAGGACAAATAATGGACCTGATTGTTACAGATAATAGGGACGAGCTCTGGGACGTGGGAACTCTGCTGACCGCAATCCCTAAACCTATCAAAACACACTAGAAATAGCCGTGGATTGCGCCTAACGCTCCCTATGCAACTCGGCACAGCCTAAGAAACTAGCTAGCCCTGAAGATAGAAATATAAAGCCTACCTTGCCTCAGAGAAATTCCCCAAAGGAAAAGGCAGCCCCCCACATATAATGACTGTGAGCAAAGACGAAAATACAAACACAGAGATGAAATAGATTTAGCAAAGTGAGGCCCGACTTACTGAACAGACCGAGGATAGTAAAGGTTACTTTGCGGTCAGCACAAAAACCTACAAAAAGCCACGCAGAGAGTGCAGGGAAAAATACCTTCCGCACCGACTCACGGTGCAGGAGGCGCCCCTCTGCGTCCCAGAGCTTCCAGCAAGCAAGGCAATATTGACAGAAGCAAGCTGGACAGAAAAAATAGCAAACAAGCAAAATAGCACAGAGGAACTTAGCTTCTGCTGGAGCAACAGGAACTCAGAACGATCCAGGAGCGAACTAGAGCCATAGTACAACATTGACAGCTGGCATGGGGCAAAGATCTAAGTGGAGTTAAATAGAGCAGCCCACTAACGAATTAGCCTCGTCACCTGTGAAAGGAAACTCAGAAACACCCACAGGCACCAGAGAAAGTCCATGGACAGAATCAGCCGAAGTAACATTCATGACCACAGGAGGGAGCCCGACAACAGAATTCACAACAAGCAGGGTCCAGTGATTTCCTTCATTATTTTGTCTTCACATTTTGGATGCCCTGACATTTTTATTATTCCATCATATCAGAATTGTTTTGGTTGGAAATTTTGTATGTTTGGGGTACATATTTTTAGTGGGGATGTATGCAATTTTTTTTTTAATGGTGTTCACCTGAGATATAAATGTGATGTTAGTTAGAGGAATCGTCTGTCCCTTTTTTGTATTTCCATGCAGCTCAGTATGGTCTAAACCAGGGTTTCCTAAACTCCAGTCCTCACGGCCCTCAAGTTCTGTTTCAAGATTTCCATAGTGTTGCACAGGTGAGAAAATTCCTGATGCCTTGATGATACTTCCACTACCTGTGCAATTCTATGGAAATCCTGAAACCATGACCCGTGCAGTAGCAGCTCTTGGAGATCACCTAAAGCTGCCATTGTGCAGGTGGCGCCATCTTGGAGGAGGAAACTTTTTTTTCTTCTCTAGCAAAGATGGTACCGCCAGCACCTGCGCAACAGCAGTTTATTGGATCTCTATACAAACCGATAGCTTCTACTGACCAGGCGTGGCGGGTGCCATTTTCAAATTGACTTTTTTTTCCCTCTCTATGAGAAAGCATGCGTTTGCAAGCACACGCATTTGTTTGTGTTTGAGAATGCATGTTTTTCCACAGTAAACCTGTTTAGACACTAATTAGTCACCCCCCACACACAGACAGATAAAAAGAGGGAGTGGGCATTGGCAGTCCAAAACTCTGCAGGCTGTGAACAAGAAAAGAAGAAGCTCTGAACCTGTGAAGAATCTCCACTTTAGACAATGTGAGTATAAAAGCCAGTAACTGTCTTTTCTTTCTTCTCTCTTTATATGTACTAATAATTTCTGTCTCTTTTTTCTTGCAGCATTCATCAGAATGTCTTCTTCAGAGGAGCGCCCTCGCCCTGAACATGGTGGACAGGAAAGTGAAGTGAGTACTCACCTCTTCAGATTGGTAAGTATTCTCTGTCACATCTACACATGTGCCAATTTTTTTTTTTTTTAGAACAGTTCTTCAACTGCAGCAGAGGCCGAGCAGGATCAGCATGGACAAGTTCAGGTGGCAAGGTGGCGTGTAAGTATACCTGACTGATTGTACTCTGTTTATTGTATCCTGACTGTACTATTCTTGCCTGTTCATTTCTTCACTTTGCTTATTTCTTTACCTTTTTGGTCTTGACTACTGTTTTTTTTTCCTGACTTTAATTATTCTTGCCTGTTTTCTGTCTCTGTTGTTTTCTTTCTCATCCTTTTTTTCCATCTCTCCAACATTAATGTCTTTCTTTCTTCTCTAGGTTCCAGAACAGGATGAAGACCTAATTGACAATGACCTCCTAATCTCCCTGGTCCATGAGTGAATCCCGTTGTGGGACACCCGAGTCCCGCAGCACTCGGACGTGATGATCCGGCAACTATGGAATGAGGTGGCCCAATCGATGATGGATGTGATGATCCCCCAGATCGGGTCCGCAAGGCTTTTCGTAAGTATTGCAGTGCGGTGTGATGCAGCATGACCTTGGCTGGGATCACACAACTGTGTGTGATGAGAGAAAAGAGTTTCTCTCATCACACACAGTTTTGTGATCCCGGACAAAAGTGCATTGTCTAACCATTTTTTTTTTTTACAGTGCTCAAAGGCAGAACACGTTGTCTTTTGATGAAGGATCGCTTCAACAAGGACCTTCGTCAGGAGAGCCGGGTTCCCAGTGGTTCTGGAGCAAGGATCAGAAAATATAAATATCACCGCAACTTTGCATTTTTGAGACTGGTCCTTGCCCAGAGAACATAAGTATTTTTGTGGTATATTGGATTGTATCGTATTGCCTAATTTGTATTTTTCTATTCCACAGGAGTTGGCGCTTTTACTATTGTAAATGTTTGGTACTAATGTTTTTTTCTTTTCACAGCACCTGGAGCAGCACCCTTGAGCCTGGTTCTGGAGCGGTCCTTCATCGGACAGCCACAGACCCGTCCCAGCCATCCACCAGCGAAGCAGCAAATGGACCGGCAACACAGACTGGAGACCAGGAAGCTGGTCCATCAGGTGTTCCCCTGTCCCAGGCCTCTGCCATTTCTTTTTTGGCGTATCCCCGCCAGCGGCAGAGGGCCTCTGACAGGACATTCATGCCTGAGTTTTTGCACTTGAGCTCGATCTTTCATGATGGACTCAAGGCGATGAGAGACAGACTGGATAGTGGCTTCAACCTTATGAAGACACTTATCCAAGATGTCACCCGAAGCCTTGACCAAGTGAAAGCTGACCTCCAGAGGCCAGCACATCATTTTTTCAATCAAATTGAACAGGGCATGTCAGAAAACCTTACTCCTGATCCTCAGCTGAATGACATGCAGGCCAGCAATGCTGCTTTCATGCAGGCTATGTAGCAGACTTGGTATTTTCAGCAGTCAGTGGTGGCATTTCCACCTGTGCCAACACTGAGCTCTGCTGCATACCACTGGACGGCCACCACCATTCCAAGCCCTGCTAGACACCACTACAGCATCACCACCATGCCGAGTGCAATTGGACAGCCCACCGCCACCACCATGCCAAGTGCTGCTCCTGCTTGGACATCCTCCAATGCCACTAGCATGCAGCAGCAGCACCCGGACCCTGGCATGACCTTCACCCCCACCACCAGCATGCAGCATCAGCACCCGGACCTTGACAGGATGGCCACAATCACCAGGTCCCAGCAGCAGCAGCACCCGGACCCTGGCATGACCTTCACCACCACCACCACCAGCATGCAGCAGCAGCACCCGGATCTTGACAGGACGGCCACCATCACCAGGTCCCAGCAGCAGCACCTGGACCCTGGCATGACCTTTACCACCACCACCAGCATACAGTATCAGCACCTGGACCTTGACAGGACGGCCACCATCACCAGGTCCCAGCAGCAGCAGCACCCGGACCCTGGCATGACCTTCACCACCACTACCAGCATGCAGCAGCCCCCAGACCTTGACAGGCTGGCCACCATCATGGGGCCGCAGGAAGACACCACAACGAGGTTCCCCAGACACCACCACAGATCCCAACAAAGGAAAAAAAAACGCGGACTCTCGCACTCCCTCCCCCCTCACCTTCCAATGTGTCTGTGATGTCAGGTTTGTCTCGCCCTTCCAGTGTGTCTCTCCCATCCCATGCCTCCAGTACCATCCCTGACCCCACTAGTTAAATTGCCGCTTCTCCTGCAACCCCTGCGTCATCTTTACCCAGCCAGGCGTCACAGCTCAACACCCCCCAGTTCCGTCACTCTACCCCAAGCCGCCGCGGTTAATTTTTTATTTGTGTAAATAAGTTTAATTTTTTTTGCCAAAAATACTGTTTGGTTCTTTGTGTATTTCGCCACCGGCAACACACACAGCGCCGTACACTTTGTGTTTTTGCCACCTCATAGCTCCAGGAGTGAGACAAGTAGAACACTGCAGCTTTGCTTCTTGTGTTTGGTATGGAGCTATGAGTTGTCAAAAACTAATATGACTTGTGTTTTCTCCAGAATCTCTTAAGTCTGCTTAATCTATGTGACGCAGACTGAAGAGAGAATGGAGGTAATACAAGGCATATCTATAGTCACCTGACCAGCTGCCGGAAATAGTGAATTCAGGATGCACAAAACCCAGCATCCTGAACTCACTATTTCTGAAAAATAGCATGATGAGTATAGATATGCCTTGTATTACCTCCATTGTCTCTTCAGTCTACATAATCATTTGGAGGTATGTAAGTGTCTGAGCATGAGAGGTACACGCCTCACATATGGCAACCCCTAGGCATAACAGACTTCAGTCGGACAACGAGCGCATCTCTTGTAATGAGGCCGCTCTTCGGGCCTCTAGCTGTGACCTGGCTTCGTCAGTGTGTGCGATGACAGGAGCTGCCGGGAAGAGAAGCTGTCGGGGTGACTATCTGTGGCGATTACTGCCTACCTGTTCAGGGCACACAGAAGACACAGAGTTGCATGGGAGCATGAGGAAGGCAAGTAGAAGTGTTTTTTTTCTTTGCATTGAATAAATGGGGGCCATATACCAGGATGGGAACTATATATCAAGAAGATGGGCTAATATACAAGGATGCACTAAATGGAGCCATTATATTGTGGGGCCGTGTAAAGGGCCATTATAGTGTGGGATACTACTGTACATGGGGCCATGATACTGTGGGGCGTGGATATACTGAAGTGGACGGAGGGGGGACAAGCATTACACTACTGATCTCATAGAAGTGGATGGAGCGGTGCCACACATTACACCACTGCTCCCTTAGAAATATGTCCCTGCTCTGTTCACTTCTATAGGTGCAGTGGTGTAATGCGGGACCCTACTTGGTCCACTTCTATGGAAGCAGTGGTGCAATGCGTGACTCTGTTCTGCCCACTTCTATGGGGGCAGTGGTGTAATGTGTCACAAAACTGCTCCCTTAGAAGTGGATGGAGCGGGATCACACATTATACTACTGCTCCCATAGAAGTGGACAGAGCAAGGTAACATTTCTATAACAGCAGTGGTGTAATATATGACACCGCTCCGTCCACTTCTATGTAATCAATAGTGTAATGTGTGACCCGCTCCTTCCACTTCTATAGGAGTTTTAAAACACAGAAGTACCAAATGATCACAGGAGATGTATTATATATCTATTTCTATCCCACATACGTCATATCACTCCCAGGTACTCTGTGCAATTTGTGTGATTACCATCACCACGTGAAGTAGATAATCCCAAACACCCTGACTATAGACACACCAGAGATTAACACCACACAAGAAATGATATTAAAAAATCTGCCTTTATTACACAATTGAAGATAGCAACAAATAATTCATAAAAGTATGTATCACATAAAATCACAAATTTAGTACGTACCACAGGACATATAAGATTGTTAAAATAGCAGCATACCCAATAACACATCAATAGATCCCCGAGAAAATTAATAAGAATAAAATCTATGCAATATGACATTAAAAAAAATCTATATTATTAGCAATCATAGGTCTTATTGCCAGGTGCTATGTGCAAAAATATATATAAAAAATGGTAAAATCCATATGCCCCTAAATACTTTTATGAATTATTTGTTGCTATCTTCAATTGTGTAATAAAGGCAGATTTTTTAATATCATGTCTTGTGTGGTGTTAATCTCTGGTGTGTCTATAGTCAGGGTGTTTGGGATTATCCACTTCTATAGGAGTAGTAATAAAGTGGACAGAGCGGGGGTCACAGATTGTACCACTGATCCCATAGAAGTGACACAGCGAATGCTATGTAGTGGTGTAGATGCAGAGGGGGATTGATGCGAGAGAGCACAAGCTCCCTCACTCATCATTGCAGTCAACTGTATCAGCATCCAGCCGAATTTGCGATGAGAGGCGGGAGGCCCAAAGTTTAGCCCCACCCCCACCCGACAGACCCCACAGCGGCTGCAGGGAGATCATGTCTCCATGCTCTGCCATGGAAATTAACTGCATCAGCGCCTGCCAATACAGTTAACAGTAGGATATCTCTGGGTGTGCCCCTCAGATTGCGGGGCCCGTGGCAACTGCCCCCACCAATAGCTACGCTACTGAATGTCACACATTACATCACTGCTCTCCTAGAAGTGAATGGAGCGGGGTCACATCTTACATACATTAGATACTGCGTACCTAATCCTATCCTGTGTGATACACTCCACAGAGCTCAATATCTAATCCCATCATGTGATAAACTACACTTAGCTCTGTATCTAATCCCAGAACGTGTTACTCTAAGGCCGGCTTCACACTCAGCGTATGAAAATACGGTCCGTTTTTTTACGGCCGTAATACGCTGAAAAGTCCCCAAAATAGTGGTCCGTAGCTCCTCCGTAGGCAGGGTGTGTCAGCGTTTTTTGCGCATGGCATCCTCTGTATGTAATCCGTATGTCATCCGTACTGCGTGTTTTTCTCGCAGGCTTGCAAAACCGACATACGGCTATACAAGGGATTCATGTGTTAAAAAAAAAAAAACATCATATATACTGTCTATATATATATATATATATATATATATATGTCAGTAGACTTATATATGTATATATATTATTACTTCATACAGCGCTATATATCTTTAAAGCCGGTAATTCAATTACCGGCTTTTGCTTTCTCCTTCCTAAACCCGACATGATATGTGACATGGTTTACATACAGTAAACCATCTCATATCACCATTTTTTTTGCATATTCCACACTACTGTTAGTAGTGTGTATATGCAAAATTTGGCCGTTCTAGCTATTAAATTAAAGGGTTAAATGGCGGAAAAAATTGGCGTGGGCTCCCGCACAATTTTCTCGGCCAGAGTAGTAAAGCCAGTGACTGAGGGCAGATATTAATAGCCTGGAGAGGGTCCACGGTTATTGGCCCCCCCCGGCTAAAAAAAAATGCCCCCAACCACCCCAGAAAAGGCACATCTGGAAGATGCGCCTATTCTGGCACTTGGCCACTCTCTTCCCATTCCCGTGTAGCGGTGGGATATGGGGTAATGAAGGGTTAATGTCACCTTGCTATTGCCATTGCGACGTACGTCAAAAAACGCCAGTGTGAAAGTAGCCTTAGTTCAGAGAAATACAATTGCCAGACCTACTGTGGAAATAGCAAGGGGTCCACCCAGGAGGGGGGAAGGGTGGAGTAAGAGTAGGCAGGGCACCAGGGAGTTGAGAGGGCGTGGGGTCCACCCAGCACCCGATGTATCACATGACATGTCACATGATTCCCTTAGAGTGGTCACATGGTAAGTCATGCGATTAACACACAGGAGTTCTGATGCACATCTGTAGATGCAAAATGACAGCAACAGTATTTTTTCCCGTTACCGTCTGGAAAGCGCTACACATAATAGAGGACACTATCTAATATGGAACGGCACTATATATTACAAGAGGACTCTATATAATATGGGACGGATCGCTCGGTGCACATTGTTTAAATGGGTGGTCCGAAACTAAATTTTAGTTTCATCCAAAACTCTTTTTCACGTCATAATCTAATCTTTTTTTCCAATATACTTTAATTAAAAATTCCCTATCTACACTATTTACTTCTTTTTTTATGACACTTTGTTTGAGAATGATTTCCTCTCTAAATCAAATATCAATTTGTTTTACACTTCTTCCATCATCATCTACTATATAATTGTCAAGGGGTCACTTCCGTCTTTCTGTCTGTCTGTCTTTCTGTCTGTCGCGGATATTCATTGGTCGCGGCCTCTGTCCGTCATGGAAATCCAAGTCGCTGATTGGTCGTGGCAAAACTCCCACGACCATTGCCACAACCAATCAGCGACGGCCACAGTCCGGCAGCAAAATGGACGCTCCTTCCTCCCTGCAGTCAGTGCCCGCTCCATACTCCCCTCCAGTCAGCCCTCACACAGGGTTGCCCGGCGCCTGCTCCATACTCCCCTCCAGTCAGCCCTCACACAGGGTTGCCCGGCGCCTGCTCCATACTCCCCTCCAGTCAGCCCTCACACAGGGTTGCCCGGCGCCTGCTCCATACTCCCCTCCAGTCACCGCTCACACAGGGTTAATGCCAGCGGTAACGGACCGCGCTATGCTGCGGGTAACGATATCGCTGCTATTAACCCTGGGTGTCCCCAACTTTTTACTATTGATGCTGCCTATGCAGCATAATAGTAAAAAGATGTAATGTTAAAAATAATAAAAAAACAAAAAATCTGCTATTCTCACCTTCCGTAGTCCGACTATGCGCTTGCACCTGCCTCCGTTCCCAAAGATGCATTGTGAAATTACCCAGAAGACTTAGCGGTCTCAGTCATCTGGGTAATTTCGCAATGCATCCTGGGAATGGAAGATGGCGGCAGCCGCGCGCACATTGCCAGAGCTTTGCTGGATCCCGACAGGTGAGTATATAACTATTTCTTATTTTAATTATTTTTTTTTTAACAGGGATATGTGCCCACACTGCAATATACTACGTGGGCAGTGTTATATATTATGTGGGCTGTGTTATACACCGCGTGGCTGCTATATACTACGTGGCCAGTGTTAGATACTATGTGGGCAGTGTTATGTACTGCGTGGGCTGTGCTATATATTACGTGACCAGTGCTATATACTACGTCGCCTGTGTTATATACTGCGTGGCTGCTATATACTGTGTGGGCTGTTATATACTGCGTGGCCACTGTTATATATTGCGTGGCCTGTATTAACGCATCGGGTATTCTACAATATGTATGAATATAGCAGCCACATAGTATATAGCACAGGCCACGTAGTATTTGTCTGCTATATACTACATGGCTCCCATATACTACGTGGCCTGTGCTATATACTATGTGGCTGCTATATGCATACATATTCTAGAACAGAGGTCCCCAACCTTTTTTGCCCCAGGGACCGGCTTTAAGCAAGACCAGTTTTCCATGGCCCGGTGGGGTGGGGGTGGGGCTCTGGTCATATGGGGGTGGAGTTATGGAGGGGTGGAGCTTAGTGCATACTTAACATATAATTATGACATTTATAATGAGAATTTGATTCACACATTCACACACACACATTCTCACACACACATTCTCACACACACACACACACACACACATTCACACACACACTATCACACACACTCTCACACACACATTCACATTCTCACACACACACACACACACACATTCACACACACACACATTCACACACACATTCACACACACACTCATTGCCTTCCTCTGACACAGCCGGCCGCTGAATGATGACGTCATCCAGCGGCGCGTCTGTGTGAGAGGAAGCAGGAAGACAGATCGCTGGGCAGCGGAGCTGCACGGATTTCTCCCTGCCTGCCGCAGCCACCCTGCAGGGGCTCCCCTCCACCTCTGCACACATTGGGATCCGGCGCTCTGCAGCTTCTCTGTGCCGGCTGTCAGCTTGACAGTCGGCACAGAGAACAGCTGACTCCCTGACCGGGGACGGCAGAATGCAGCCGCCGGGGGGAGACACTGCGGACCGCCGAATGAGGCGGCCCGACTGCGCCCCTCCCTGCCGGCTGCACCCGGGGCAAATGCCCCGGCTGCCCCCCCCCCTAGATACGCCACTGGGCGTGTCAGTGAGGAGAGCCTGCCGCCCCACCCCATCAGGAACACACCATGCTGCGCAGGAGGGCTGCCCCCTCGTCCTGCATAATGTTCTCTGCCGGGAGCTGCGAGCTGTCACAGAGCGTGCTCTGACCAGGCGCAGGGCCGCGAAGCTAGCTGTCAGCGGCGCCGCGGACCGGCTGAAAAACCTCAACGGCCCAGTCCTGGTCCGCGGACCGGCGGTTGGGGACCTCTGTTCTAGAATACCCGATGCGTTAGAATCGGCCCACCATCTCGTTCACTGCATAAAGCCCCATCTCAGGCCAATATTTATCGCACTCGTTTCCTATTCAAGATCACTTCCCTGCACCTTCCCCTGAGTCCTGAAGATCTTCTCTTGAGTCTTTCTCACACTATTTCACAATGTTTATGCTTTTTTCACTTTTCTACCGTACCACCATCTCCCCAGATTGCTCTCCCGGTAAATGTTCTATTTTATGCCCTATTCATGGGCTCATCCTGGATTCTGTCCCGCTTCTGCACTGATCATTTCACTACTTTCTTTTTAACACGTTGCCCTTTATTAATCTATCTTTATCATTCAAATGATTAGCTCCGTTTCCTGCATCACCTTTCCCTCATCTGCCGAGGTGGCTCCTCCATTAAATGTTCCCCTTCTGGCCCCTATTCACGGCCCCAACCCAGGACAGAGCACAATCCCATCTACATTCAGAGATTTACCTCATGTCTCTCTTCCTTCTTTTCTTTCTTTCCTTCTTCCTGGTTGACTCTGGCTCCGCCCCTTCATGTAGCCCCGCCCCTACCATGTGACCCCACAGGCTGAGCTGTGAGGCTGTAGATGTAGAGGAGGGAGCGGCTGCTCAGCGTCCTGTCTCCTCTGCTGACTGCAGGCTGTGGTGATTCCTGCTACACTGCACCAAATACTCAGCAGTGAAGGACACTCACTTCAGGAGACTCTCCGATCTCTTCCTGGATTTCTGCTCCATGAAGGAGGAAGAGAAAACATAGATCCTGCTAGTAGAAGAGTGTGCAGGGGAGTTAGCAGCACAGTATGTGAGCACAGGGCTGCCACTAGAAATTTCGGGGCCCCATACTGGCAAAATTTTCGGGGCCCCCTTGAAACTCCGCCCAGGCTCCACCCCATGAACTGTCCACAGTCCCACCACTCTCTCTTGGAAAATCTCCACTTCTCACCTATCACACATTAGCAGTTCCCATCACCAGATCACACATATAGCCGGCAGCTTTTGTTTTGGCCAAAAGATTTTTTAAGCCGCCACCACAACAAGGTAGACACTTTTGGCCGGGCCCTACTCTACTGTAACCTACTAAATATTTGTTAAAATATGCAATACAATTTAGGTATATTTTTATTTATTTTTCAATTTTTAAAATGACCTATAATACTACATACAAGGAACAAATACCACAACACTATGACCAGATGACATATTACCACCACAGTGATCGAATAATATAAAATACAAGGAACAAATACCGCTACACCATGACCAGACCACATATTACCTCCACATCATGACCAGACCACATATTACCAACAATGACTGAATACTACAATACTGATCAGTAATACAAAAAAAACCCACAATACTGTCACCATCAGTGCCATTATGCACAGGAGATCTGTAATTAGTAAGCAGTGTCTGTGTACAGGTAATACAGTGATCACTGGTGACATTACACACAGGAGCTCTGTATATAATGTATAGATAATACAGTGATCACTGGTGACATTGTACACAGGACCTCTGTATATAGTATACAGTGTATAGTGTAAGTGTATAGGTAACACTGACTCACCAGTGACGTCTCTAGGTGAAGTCCTTCATCTTTCATCCAGCACAGACCGCCATCACTTTATCCAGCCAGGACTCGTCTCTGCAGGAAATAAAACAGTTATCTCGAGTTCCGCTTGTAGAACACATTACTTAATTTTCCCAACTTCTACATTACACCACATGAAGAAGGCAACATAGTATCACTCTACACAGTAACAGGACCGCCCCCCCATTTAAAACAGTATACTCAAAAAATAAAATAAATACATCACTGCAATAATAATATCCCTTAATTAGCCCCTATGGTAATATTCGCCATCCTGGCCACCGTGTGTCTCATTTCAGGCTCCAGCCATATGTTCTCTCATCCTGCCCTCATGAGTATCCATTCTACCCCATATGATCTCCCCATCCTGCCCCATCTGTCTCCATCGTATCCATCCTGCCCCATCTGTTTCCAATCCTGCACCATCTCTGTCCAGCACTCTGCCCCATCTCTGTCCAGCACTCTGCCCCATCTCTGTCCAGCACTCTGCCCCATCTCTGTCCAGCACTCTGCCCCATCTCTGTCCAGCACTCTGCCCCATCTCTGTCCAGCACTCTGCCCAGCACTCTGCCCCATCTCTGTCCAGCACTCTGCCCCATCTCTGTCCAGCACTCTGCCCAGCACTCTGTCCCATCTCTGTCCAGCACTCTGCCCCATCTCTGTCCAGCACTCTGCTCCATCTCTGTCCAGCACTCTGCCCCATCTCTGTCCAGCACTCTGCCCCATCTCTGTCCAGCACTCTGCCCCGTGTCCAGCTTTCTGCCCCCCATGTGTCCAGCTTTCTGCCCCCCATGTGTCCAGCTTTCTGCCCCCCCGTGTCCAGCTTTCTGCCCCCCCGTGTCCAGCTTTCTGCCCCGCCCCCCCTGTCCAGCTTTCTGCCCCCCCGTGTCCAGCTTTCTGCCCCCCCCTGTGTCCAGCTTTCTGCCCCCCCGTGTCCAGCTTTCTGCCCCCCCCGTGTCCAGCTTTACTGCCCCCCCGTGTCCAGCTTTACTGCCCCCTCTGTGTCCAGATTTACTGCCCCCTCTGTGTCCAGATTTACTGCCCCCTCTGTGTCCAGATTTACTGCCCCCTCTGTGTCCAGATTTACTGCCCCCTCTGTGTCCAGATTTACTGCCCCGTGTCCAGCTTTACTGCCCCCTGTGTCCAGCTTTACTGCCCCCTCTGTGTCCAGCCTTCTGCCCCCCCTGTGTCCAGCTTTACTGCCCCCCTGTGTCCAGCTTTACTGCCCTTCTGTGTCCAGCGGCCTTCTGCCCCCCCCCCCCCGTGTCCAGCTTTACTGCCCCCCTGTGTCCAGCGGCCTTCTGCCCCTTCTGTGTCCAGCTGCCTTCTGCCCCCTCTGTGTCCAGCTGCCTTCTGCCCCCGTGTCCAGCTGCCTTCTGCCCCCTCTGTGTCCAGCTGCCTTCTGCCCCCTCTGTGTCCAGCTGCCCTCTGCCCCCCTGTGTCCAGCTGCCTTCTGCCCCCTCTGTGTCCAGCTGCCTTCTGCCCCCCTGTGTCCAGCTGCCTTCTGCCCCCTCTGTGTCCAGCTGCCTTCTGCCCCCCTGTGTCCAGCTGGCTTCTGCCCCCTCTGTGTCCAGCTTTACTGCCCCCCCGTGTCCAGCGGCCTTCTGCCCCCGTGTCCAGCTGCCTTGTGCCCCCTCTGTGTCCAGCTGCCTTCTGCCCCCTCTGTGTCCAGCTGCCTTCTGCCCCCTCTGTGTCCAGCTGCCTTCTGCCCCCCTGTGTCCAGCTGCCTTCTGCCCCCTCTGTGTCCAGCTGCCTTCTGCCCCCTCTGTGTCCAGCTGCCTTCTGCCCCCTCTGTGTCCAGCTGCCTTCTGCCCCCCTGTGTCCAGCTGCCTTCTGCCCCCCTGTGTCCAGCTGCCTTCTGCCCCCTCTGTGTCCAGCTGCCTTCTGCCCCCCTGTGTCCAGCTGCCTTCTGCCCCCCTGTGTCCAGCTGCCTTCTGCCCCCTCTGTGTCCAGCTGCCTTCTGCCCCCTGTGTCCAGCTGCCTTCTGCCCCTCTGTGTCCAGCTGCCTTCTGCCCCCTCTGTGTCCAGCTGCCTTCTGCCCCCCTGTGTCCAGCTGCCTTCTGCCCCCTCTGTGTCCAGCTGCCTTCTGCCCCCCTGTGTCCAGCTTTACTGCCCCCCTGTGTCCAGCTGCCTTCTGCCCCCTCTGTGTCCAGCTGCCTTCTGCCCCCTCTGTGTCCAGCTGCCTTCTGCCCCCCTGTGTCCAGCTGCCTTCTGCCCCCTCTGTGTCCAGCTGCCTTCTGCCCCCCTGTGTCCAGCTTTACTGCCCCCTGTGTCCAGCTGCCTTCTGCCCCCTCTGTGTCCAGCTGCCTTCTGCCCCCTCTGTGTCCAGCTGCCTTCTGCCCCCCTGTGTCCAGCTGCCTTCTGCCCCTCTGTGTCCAGCTGCCTTCTGCCCCCTCTGTGTCCAGCTGCCTTCTGCCCCCCTGTGTCCAGCTGCCTTCTGCCCCCTCTGTGTCCAGCTGCCTTCTGCCCCCCTGTGTCCAGCTTTACTGCCCCCCTGTGTCCAGCTGCCTTCTGCCCCCTCTGTGTCCAGCTGCCTTCTGCCCCCTCTGTGTCCAGCTGCCTTCTGCCCCCTCTGTGTCCAGCTGCCTTCTGCCCCCTCTGTGTCCAGCTGCCTTCTGCCCCCCTGTGTCCAGCTTTACTGCCCCCTGTGTCCAGCTGCCTTCTGCCCCCTCTGTGTCCAGCTGCCTTCTGCCCCCTCTGTGTCCAGCTGCCTTCTGCCCCCCTGTGTCCAGCTGCCTTCTGCCCCTCTGTGTCCAGCTGCCTTCTGCCCCCTCTGTGTCCAGCTGCCTTCTGCCCCCCTGTGTCCAGCTGCCTTCTGCCCCCTCTGTGTCCAGCTGCCTTCTGCCCCCCTGTGTCCAGCTTTACTGCCCCCCTGTGTCCAGCTGCCTTCTGCCCCCTCTGTGTCCAGCTGCCTTCTGCCCCCTCTGTGTCCAGCTGCCTTCTGCCCCCTCTGTGTCCAGCTGCCTTCTGCCCCCTCTGTGTCCAGCCTTCTGCCCAAACCCCCCCCCGATCGCCGCTCTCCGCTCTCCGCTCACCGCTCTCCGCTCTTAATAGAAAAAAAAAAAGTTCTACTTACCTGCCGCGCTCCTGATCTCTCCACGCAGCTGCACTGTGCACTCGCCGGCGACTGACAATGACGTCAGACGCCGGCGACCTGCACGCTGCGGCTGGCGGCTGTTAACTATTGACGTGCGGGCGCGGGCCCGCATGTCAATAGCGTACAGCTGCAGCGCCGGCCGCCGCTAAGGGCCCGGTTCAGCCTGCGGCTGCCGGTAGGGGCCCGGTGAGCAGGTAAGAGGGGGCCCGATGCGGGCCCCCTCTGCTCACCGGGCCCCTTACGCCAGTCACGGCTGTAATGCCCTGATGGCGGCCCTGTGTGAGCATATGCCATACGCTGCGAGAAAGACAACTATGATATGCCATGAACTTCCTTAGGCTAGGTTCAGATTGCGTTAGTGCAATCCGTTTAGCGCCTAGCGCTAGCGGATTGCGCTAACGCAATGTGTTGTAAAGGGGTCGCGTTAAACGTCCCCGCTCTTGCAGATCTCCGATCTGCGAGAGCGGGGAACAGACCACGGGCGCTGCAAGCAGCGTCCGCGGCGCGCCGCAAAACACCGGCACATCGCTAGCGCGTGCCGAAAATGGCACACGCTAGTGATGCGCCTCCCCATTGCTGTTAATGGGCGCGCTAACGGACGCGTTGCACGGCGTTAATTTCGCCGTGCAACGCTGTCCGTTAGCGCGGTCCCATTAACGCAATGGGAACCTAGCCTTACCCTCATAGTGTGCCCCATCCATCGTCGTTCCTATCCCTACTGTATACTTGCTTTGGTAAAACTAATTTTTTCTGCCAATAAAGCTTCTTTGACTTTGACTCCTTCCTCCCTGTGTCAGGACTGCAGCGCTGAGTGCTATCTCATGGGGCTGCACATCACTGAGAGCTATTTCTCAGGGGGGCTGTGCAGCGCTGAGCGCTATCTCTTGGAGGTGGGGAGCCGAAGTGTTGAGCGCTATATTTTGGGGGGGCTGCGCAGCGCTGAGAGCTATCGGTGGGGTTGTACAGAGCTACTGCTGCTGGAGGATTGTGCCAAACCTCCAGAGAAACACCTTGGATCACCGATGGCAAAATCGCCCCCATCCTCACCGTCCCCTCCAGCTACTTGGAGTCTCTCTTAGGGCTCATACTAATTTGCGAGAAAAACAATCTGGCGGACAATCTGATAAAAAATTGGATTGCACTCTGACGAATGTTATTCAATGGGTTACATCTCATCTGCAATTTTTTTCTTACCCGAAATCATGAGAAAAAAAATTGCAGCATGCTGGAATTTGCTGCGTATCTCAGACAAGATTCGCCAATGCAAGTGAATGGGTGCGAGAAAAAAAAATGGTACGACACATGGACCATGTGAGTGTCCTCCGATTTTTGCACATCGATGTCCTTTGAAAAGCCGGCAATTCATCTGCCGCATACTGTAAAATCACAGCATGAACCAACAAAATAGAATAGATTGTGAGCCTTCACGAGCAGGGTCTTCTCTCCTCCTGTACCAGTTATGACTTGTATTGTTTAATATTATTGTACTTGTTTTTATTATGTATACCCCTCCTTACATGTAAAGCGCCATGGAATAAATGGCGCTATAACAATAAATAATAATAATATATAAACATAGAATAGATATAAAGATGTCAGTCACTTATATAATTAGTGCAGCTTACTGTACATGTATTTAATTAATAGATTATTTTTCTGAAAATAATGGTGTAGGATCCCACGTAATTTTCCAAACCAGCAGAGGGAAGGCGGACAGCTGTGGACAGATGTTTATAGCCTGGGAAGGGGGTAATACCTATGGAGCTTCCCAGGCTATTAATATCAGCTCACAGCTGTATATTTAGCCTTTACTGGTTATTCAATTGGGGGATCCCTCTATAATTAATTACCAGCAGAGACTAGGCAAACATGTGAGGGCTGATATTAATAGTCGAGGAAGGGGCCATGGATACTGGCCCCACAGGCTAAAAACATCAGCTCTCAGCCGCCTCAGAAAAGGCACATCTACAAGATGTGCCAATTCTGACACTTACCCTCACTCTTCCCATTTGCCCTGATGCAGTGGCAAGTGGGGTGATAGTTGGGGGGGGGTTGATGTCACCTTTGTATTGTCAGGTGACATCAAGCCCAGAGGTTAGTAAAAGAGAGGCATCTATAAGATGCCCCCATTACTAATCCCATAGTCATATAGTATAAAAACACACACAGAATAAAGTCCTTTAATTGACATAATGACACAGACTCATATAATCAATCTTAACTAACCATACTTACAGCATCGTCCATTCCAGTGAAGCCATTGTCCCCTGCAAGATAATTAAAATAATAACAAACAATATTCCTCAACTGTCTGCTGAGAAGATAATCCATTTGTCCCACAATGGGTCTAGCTCTGCTATAACTAGATGGTAGGCTGCATGGTTGCATGATGTGACCATACAGCCTGCCATTTAGCAGAGACTTTGAGCCGCATCTGCTCACAGTGCCGTCAGAAAGGTTCTGGGAGTTCACAGCCAATAAACTCATTTCACCTAACTGACGTCAGCTCTGGCACCGTAGGAATGTAGGATGATGAGAGTATTCACCAGCTGGCGCTTGTGTAGTAAGTAAAAAAGTAAAAATTGATGCGCAGTCCAACTAATTTTTGACAACCAGCGAAGGCAAAACCGATAGCTGCAGGCTGCAGCCCAGAGATGTTAGCTTTATCATGTATGATTATCAACAATATAGGGCTCCCCTTATTTTTGACAATCAGCCAAACTAAAGTGAATAGCTGGGGTGCAGTATTCTCAGACTCTGAAGGGACCATGTAAAATGGCCCTTCAAAGTCTAAAAATAACAGCCCGCAGCTGCCCCTGAAAATTCTCACCTATTAGATGCGCCAATTCTGGCACTTTGCCAGGCTCTTCCCACTTGCCCTGGTACTGTGGCAAGTGGGGTAATATTTGTGGGGTAGATGTCAGCTTTGTAATGTCAGCTGACATCAAGCCCATTTGTTAGTAATGGAGAGGCATCTATAAAACACCCCCATTAGTAACCTCATAGTGAAATGTAATAAAAACACAGACAGAGAAGTCCTTTTAATTGAAAGAAAGATGCAGACTCCTTTATTTGAAATAAAAATTTATTCTCAAAAAATAAATATAAAAAAGCAAAGTTGTACTCACCTTTCTGCCAAAAATCCAGTGATACCTATGTCCCACTGTATAATAAAACACTATATTCCTCACTTATCCGCTGATAATCCATTAACCCCTTAATCCCCAAGGGTGGTTTGCACGTTAATGACCGGGCCAATTTTTACAATTCTGACCACTGTCCCTTTATGAGGTCATAACTCTGGAACGCTTCAACAGATCCTGATGATTCTGACATTGTTTTCTCGTGACATATTGTACTCCATGATAGTCATAAAAAAATCTTTGATAATACCTGTGTTTATTTGTGAACAAAAACGAAAATTTGGCGAAAAATTCGCAATTTTCCAATTTTGAATTTTTATGCCCTTAAATCACAGAGATATGTCACACAAAATACTTAATAAGTAACATTTCCCACAAGCCTACTTTACATCAGCACAATTTTGTAACCATTTTTTTTGTTAGGGAGTTATAAGGGTTAATAGTTGACCAGCAATTTCTCATTTTTACAACACCATTTTTTTAGGGACTTCATCACATTTGAAGTACCGTATATACTCGAGTATAAGCCGACCGCCCTAATTTTGCCACAAAAAACTGGGAAAACTTAATGACTCGAGTATAAGCCTAGGGTGGGAAATGCCGCAGCTACCAGTAAATGTCAAAAGTAAAAATAAATACCAATAAAAGTAAAATTGATTGAGACATCAGTAGGTTAAGTGTTTTTGAATATCCATATTGAATCAGGAGCCCCATATAATGCTCCATACAGTTTATGATGGGCCCCATAAGATGCTCCATATTAAAATATGCCCCATATAATCCTGCATAAAGGTTAATAATGGCCCCATAAGATGCTCCATAGACACATTTGCCCAATATAATGCTGCACAAATGCTGATTATGGCACCATAAGATGCTCCATACAGACCCTTGCCCCATATACTGTAATGTTCCACAAACGTTAATTATGGCCCCATACAGACACTTGCCCCATATAGTGCTGCACAAATGTTATGGCCCCATATAGTGCTGCACAAACGTTATGGCCCCATACAGTGCTGCACAAACGTTATGGCCCCATATAGTGCTGCACAAACGTTATGGACCCATATAGTGCTGCACAAACGTTATGGCCCCATATAGTGCTGCACAAATGTTATGGCCCCATATAGTGCTGCACGAATGTTATGGCCCCATATAGTGCTGCACAAATGTTATGGCCCCATATAGTGCTGCACAAACCTTATTGCCCCATATCTTGCTGCACAAATGTTATGGCCCCATATAGTGCTGCACAAATGTTATGGCCCCATATAGTGCTGCACGAATGTTATGGCCCCATATAGTGCTGCACAAATGTTATGGCCCCATATAGTGCTGCACAAACCTAATGGCCCCATATAGTGCTTCACAAACCTTATTGCCCCATAGATGCTCCATACAGACACTTGCCCCATTTGCTGTTGCTGCAATAAAAAAAAAATCACATACTCACCTCTCCGTCGCTCAGGCCCCCGGCACTTGCAATAGTTACCTGCTCCTTGTTCCGGGCGTCGCTCTGTCTTCAGGACTGATGTTCAGCAGAGGGCGCGCACTGACCATGTCACCGCGCCCTCTGACCTGAGCGTCACTGCTGAAGACAGAGCGACGCCCGGAACGAGGAGCAGGTGAGTATCGCACAGCGCAGCGCTCCCCGTATACTCACCTGGCCCTGGCGCGGTGCAGTCACTGCTTCCCCGACGCCACAGCTTCATCCTGTACTGAGCGGTCACCGTTACCTCTCATTACAGTAATGAATATGCAGCTCCACCTCTATGGGAGGTGGAGCCGCATATTCATTACTGTAATGAGCGGTACCATGTGACCGCTCAGTACAGGAAGAATCTGCTGCTGCCGGCGCCAGGGAAGTAGTGACTGCATCAGGCCAGGAGTAGGTAAGTATAATTTCACAGCCCCCGCTCCCACTCCCCTGCCGACCCCTGCGTATGACTCGAGTATAAGCCGAGAGGGGGACTTTCAGCCCAAAAAAGTGGGCTGAAAATCTCGGCTTATACTCTAGTATATACGGTAACTTTGAGGGGTCTATATGATAGAAAATACCCAAGTGTGACACCATTCTAAAAACTGCACCCCTCAAGATGCTCAAAACCACATTCAAGAAGTTTATTAACCCTTCAGGTGTTTCACAGGAATTTTTGGAATGTTTAAAAAAATGAACATTTAACTTTTTTCACAAAAAAATTACTTCAGCTCCAATTTGTTTTATTTTACCAAGGGTAACAGGAGAAATTGAACCCCAAAAGTTGTTGTACAATTTGCCCTGAGTACGCTAATACCCAATATGTGGGGGTAAACAACTGTTTGGGCGCATGATAGAGCTCGGGAGCTCGGAAGGGAGTGCCGTTTGACTTTTCAATGCAAAATTGACTGGAATTGCGATAGGATGCCATGTTGCGTTTGCAGAGCCCCTGATGTGCCTAAACATTGAAACCCCCCGCAAGTGACACCAAGTTAGCATTGGTGTTGTGAATTCTGTGGTCAAGCTCCCTCCTGTGGTCATGAGTGGTACTTCGGCTGGTTCTGTCTATGAGCTTCCTCTGGTAGATGTGAGTGGGGCTGCGGTTTCTGAGTTTCCTTCCTCAGGTGACGAGGTTAAGTCAGGTGCTGCTCTATTTAACTCCACCTAGTTCTTTGTTCCTGGCCTCCAGTCAATGTTCCAGTATTGGTCTTGCTTTCTCCTGGATCGTTCTTGTGGCCTGTCTGCCCTGCATAAGCTAAGTTTTGCTTGTGTTACTTTTGTTTCCTATATTTTCTGTCCAGCCTGCTATATTGGTTTTTCTTGCTTGCTGGAAGCTCTGAGACGCAGAGGGAGCACCTCCGTACCGTTAGTCGGTGCGGAGGGTCTTTTTGCCCCCTCTGCGTGGTTGTTTGTAGGTTTTTGTGTTGACCGCAAAGCTATCTTTCCTATCCTCGGTCTATTCAGTAAGTCGGGCCTCACTTTGCTAAAATCTATTTCATCTCTGTGTTTGTATTTTCATCTTAACTCACAGTCATAATATGTGGGGGGCTGCCTTTTCCTTTGGGGAATTTCTCTGAGGCAAGGTAGGCTTATTTTTCTGTCTTCAGGGCTAGCTAGTTTCTCAGGCTGTGCCGAGTTGCATAGGGAGCGTTAGGCGCAATCCACGGCTACCTCTAGTGTGGTATGATAGGTTTAGGGATTGCGGTCAGCAGAGTTCCCACGTCTCAGAGCTCGTCCTATGTTAGTAACTATCAGGTCACTTTGTGTGCTCTTAACCACTAGGTCCATTGTGGTTCTGAATCACCTGTTCATAACAGTACTGGAGGCCCAAAGTACTAATGCTTCTCAATAGAGGGAAAAGAGAAGTTCTGAGACCATTTTTTTTTCTCTGTACTGTGTTTTGTCTTTCTTTTCCCCTAGACATTTGGGTGGTTCATGACATAGGGTATACGTGAGTTCCGTGACCTGGAAAAAAATTACCCCAACCCCCTTAAACAGATCTCTTAACAATCTAAAGAATAAACTACTAACGTACTCAAAACAGCAGACGGAGACATATGTTGGATTTAATTGGCCACAGCAGCCATTTTATTAAATAAAAGATAACAGAACTTTTATGACAACCCAGAATAGGAGGGGCGGTCCTCGAAGCCCCAAAGTTATAAAAAACTCAGTATCCCAAAAACTCCACAATGTTCAGCCCAGGATGAGTCTTACCCCCAGCCGTAAAGCACCAGCTCAGGGATAGATAACAACCAATCCTGGTCCACCGAACCCACCCCCATGCCAGGGGTCCATAAATCCACCTCACGCGGAATAACCGTACCGCGCCTTGTTAAATTCTCTCATGGGGTAACCAGGACCTCTCAAGATCCCCACCCCATTGAACCACGATTTACCATTTCCACCGACTTCGAGGACCTCCACCCCCGCCAACTGCCGTGACAATACCCTGACAGCATTCACATAACAAAATAAATACATTTAGACGCCTCTTAAAACAATACTCCAAAAGCCCACATATGCCGACTTCACCCCCCCCATTACCCTAACCAAAAAAGGGAGGGTGGGCGGGAGATTCCTCACTTGTCACGCAGGCACCTAAAATGGATGCCTGCGTGAGGAGCGTGCCCCTTTTTATGTGCCCCCTCCCCACAGTCCCCTAGTTCCACCCCTTATTTTCAAAAAATGCGCCTAAAGCCACCCCTCAAGTTCCCAGTTAACCCCTTACCACCGTATCCCTTCTAACTGCTCCAGCTCCCCAGGTCCCACGTAACCCCGTCATGGCGGCCTCCCTTTACGTGCCGTGGGCCCCCAGTACGGCCTTTCTTGACATAGGGTATACGTGAGTTCCGTGACCTGGAAAAAAATTACCCCAACCCCCTTAAACAGATCTCTTAACAATCTAAAGAATAAACTACTAACGTACTCAAAACAGCAGACGGAGACATATGTTGGATTTAATTGGCCACAGCAGCCATTTTATTAAATAAAAGATAACAGAACTTTTATGACAACCCAGAATAGGAGGGGCGGTCCTCGAAGCCCCAAAGTTATAAAAAACTCAGTATCCCAAAAACTCCACAATGTTCAGCCCAGGATGAGTCTTACCCCCAGCCGTAAAGCACCAGCTCAGGGATAGATAACAACCAATCCTGGTCCACCGAACCCACCCCCATGCCAGGGGTCCATAAATCCACCTCACGCGGAATAACCGTACCGCGCCTTGTTAAATTCTCTCATGGGGTGTCCAGGACCTCTCAAGATCCCCACCCCATTGAACCACGATTTACCATTTCCACCGACTTCGAGGACCTCCACCCCCGCCACGAACACGAATGGCCTGACACCTTAGCCATTCATGTCCCTCCACACCTTCAAGCTTAATTCAATGCCACTACGGATAGCCAAACACCACATATCATTACCCACCGCGTTCAGGTGCACGCCATCAGCTCTCCAGTAAGCTCCTTGACCCGATTCCAAGTCCACATGTCTCACGGCCAACGCGCCATTCCTCACCATAAACCGAGATATGGCCCTGTTTATTTTAATCCGGGCCCTGTTCACCCCCTCGTGTGATCTAGCACCTCTCCATCTTTTACGGGGAATGATGTCGGACCACACCAACAACACTTTTGGAAACATGACCCAGAACCTCAGGATATCGAATTTGATATCCTTAATCAGCTCCCTACAAGACCGTTTAGCCAAATCATTCCCCCCTAAATGTATCACCACGATCTCCGGCACTCTATCCAGTCTAACAAAACGATGAAATTCAGGTAACCATTCCTTCCACACCATCCCCCTTTTACCGATCCATCGTAAAGTCACTGTCTCTCGAGAAAGACCCAACTGACGACCGTCCGGACGAACCGCAGCACGCAACGCAGCCCATACAACATACGAATGCCCCATGATCCAGACGAGCATCGGATCAGGCCCTGCAACACAGAAAGAAAGGCAACAAACAATTAACTTAACACAGCTTCTAACTCACAATAGGTTTGGGCGAACATACGACTGGAATCTTGAAGATTCCCACCTCCCAATTCTCCGAACCACATCCTCACCAAGGCCCCACCTAGCGGCCTCAGTCGCTGCCCCGATCCTGAAGGAGTGACCACTATATTGTGTTGCAGGTAAGCCCGCTGCCGCCAAACATTTCCTAAAAACAGAAATAAACTGAAAACGGGACAAGAAAGACCCATTTTCGTGCACCAAGAATGGCTCGTCTAACACCCCGCCCTTTGCCATGTACTTCTTCACGGATGCCACCGGGCACACCGGGGATCCTTCAACATTGAACAACACCACTTTGCACCCTTTCCCATACACGTCCGTTTTGGAAGCCTTAATAAACACTACCACCTTATTCCCTTCGACATCCACGTTTTCTCTTAACAAAATACCTTTTTTACTAACGGACGGGCTAACCAACTCACCTAACCGAAATGCCCCAAAGAAGGCCAAAGAAAAGGCTGCACAGAACAGAACCACTTCCCATTCGAAAAAACACACCTCTTGCAACTTCCGCTCAATGGCTGAGAGCACCTCATAAGATACGGGTCGGCGACCGTCCGAAGCCTTCCAGCCTTTCTTCCAACCCCGAACAACTTGCCGAACCAAGAAGGATTTCGTTATATCCTAGTCCTGGCGGGGCTAGCCTTCAACCTTAAATGGAGGGGGGGCCTCCATTTAAGGTTGAAGGCTAGCCCCGCCAGAAACTTATTCAAACGTGTCACAGACCAACCTGCCTCCCAATGATGACCTAAGAACAACAACAAACCATACTCCTCCTCCATATCCTGGTCCATACTTGACATCCAGGATTCCCACAAGCTCCAAGCCTGATTATAATGAGACCAAGATGAATCCGCGAGCGATTTGGTAAATAACTCTGTTACGGCCCTCGCGGCAGGTTCCACAACTCCACTGGACAATCCCGGCCCGCGCTCTCCGCCTGTGGTGCCAAATCCCGGAAAAGCTGCCACTGAAATTGAGAAAGAGCAACAACTATTGGATCAGGCGCTGACAAGCTAACTTCAGATACAATCCATAAGTTAAACTTAAGACCCAGGAAAACCAAGTGCTGCAAGACCTTCACTACTGCAGGCGTAGCCGCTGACAACGAGTTTACCGCCGTCACCGTTCCAACATGCTCACAATGAAAAGAAATCTTCAAATTCCTCAATTTGTCACCCCACAGGGCCAACGCAACTACCCTGGGGAACAAATGCAACAGTAGCCGGTTGTTTGTTAACCCCTCCTCCTTCCATTCTTCCGGCCAAGCCGCTGCTGACCAGCTACCATGAAAGAAAAGACCAAAGCCACTCATTTCAACGACATGCACCAAAATGCCCAAGGAGGTAGCATCTGCCACCGGCTGAATCCACAGAGATCTGCCATTGTACTCGTCAAGAAAATCCGCCCACATCTTCAAATCGTCCCGAAACTCTTTCTTTATCCTGATGAAATGCAAAGGGGACTTTACCCCTACTGTTGCCAAGGATAGGCGGCGGCAGAACGCTCGACCCATCGGCATGATCCTACATGCAAAGTTCAGTTTCCCTAACAACGATTGCAAACTGCGCAAATTTATCTTCTTCAAACCAATCGTATTAACCACATCTTGGCGCAACGCGGTAACCTTGTCTGCAGGTAGCCTACATTCCATTGCTACCGTGTCGATTTAAATGCCTAGGAAGCTCAACACTGTCACCGGACCAACTGTTTTATCCTCCGCCAAAGGCACCCCGAAGTTTTTTGTCACACTCTCCATTGTATGCAACAAAATCGAACAATCTGCTGATTCAGCTGGCCCTATAAACAGAAAGTCATCCAGATAGTGCGAACATGAGCGTATCCCAGACACATCTTTCACCACCCATTCTAGGAACGTGCTGAAGGCCTCAAAGTAAGCACATGAAATCGAGCAACCCATGGGAAGACAACGATCAACAAAGAAGCCGCCATCCCAAAAACAACCCAATAAATGCAAACTGTCAGGATGAACTGGCAACAAACGAAAGGCCGCTTCGATGTCGGTCTTAGCCAGCTTAGCCCCCTTTCCACATGCTCTAACCCACTCCATCGCTGAATCGAATGATAAGTACGACACCGAACTCAACTCGGGATCAATACCATCATTAACCGAAGATCCCTTCGGAAATGACAGGTGATGGATTAACCTACATTTATTAGGTTCTTTCTTAGGGACCACGCCAAGAGGTGACACCCTCAGATTTGCAATCGGAGGGGCGACAAACGGGCCTGCCATTCTTCCCAGAGCAACTTCCTTATTCAACTTCTCCGACACGACCTCCGGGAATTGTAACGCCGATTTCAAATTTTTTCTTTTTAAACTAACATCCTGCTCAACATAAGGGATTTTGAAACCCTCCTTAAAACCGTCGCGCAATAAAACTGCAGCTGACCTATCAGGGTATCTACTTAGAAAGGCCTCCATCACGACCCACTGCACCGGAGTCACCCCTTTTGTCAGCTGAATCTCCAACTTTTTGCCTGTTACCCCTGAAACATTTTGAAGCGCTATGCACCCCCCCGCAGGTTGAACACTCGTGCCTATATTTACACTTGCTCCCGAATCTGCATATGCCATCATTGAAGGCGAAACACAGTCCCTTCTGCAAAGCCGCCGAGTGTCCTGACTGCCCTGAACTCCCGGCGCCCCCGTGAAAAGGCTGGCTAGTCTGACCTAAACGGGACGGGACCATAACTCTCATCCACAACGCTA
The DNA here is from genome assembly GCF_032444005.1 of Ranitomeya imitator. Classification (NCBI taxonomy): domain Eukaryota; kingdom Metazoa; phylum Chordata; class Amphibia; order Anura; family Dendrobatidae; genus Ranitomeya; species Ranitomeya imitator. Next base: position 204,837,192 of record NC_091288.1, read on the forward strand.
TGTCTTTGTGATCCCACCTGATACTTGGCCTAAAAGCCTTACGCTGACGAAACTGTTCGTCATAGCGTAACCAACCCTGTCCCCCATAGGTCCTGTAAGCCTCCCCTATGGCATCTAAGTAACAAAATAATGCCGAGCAATTTTCCGGGGCCTTCTCCCCGATTACGCTAGCCATAATAGCGAAAGCTTGCAGCCAATTTGAAAATGATCTGGGAATCAGCCTATATCTCCGTTTCTCCTCATCTTCTTTTTTAGAGTCCGCCCTTCTAGGTCTATCCAAATTAAATCTCTCTAGGGGTAAAAGAGAAAATATTTCTATGTACTCCCCTTTCCAGATTTTTTTCCCTAACCTCTTGTTTTAAATGTGCCCCTAACGGGCCCTCGAAGCAGACATAGACCTCCCCCCTAGCCACATCGTCTAGTTGCGGTACATCCTCCTTTTCCTTATCCTGCAAAGCTCCCTCACCTGGTGCATCAATTCCTGACCCAGGCCCTGGTGCTGTTCCGTCCTTCTCCCTTGATGAGCTCCCCGTGTCTGCCGCAGGACCCGCACTGCTGGATGTACCCGTAACTTCAGACAACTGTCTAGACCCCTCAAACGACCCCGTATTTCCCAACCAAGCAGCTGACAGCAAAGACCCCCTGCTAAGACCGGACCCCCACAAGCCCGCTAGCTCCCCTAAACCTCTAAGGATTAAACCCATACCCCCGCTAGCAACTCCCGAAGTAATGTCACTATTCCTAGCTTCAGGGGAAACTATGCCTGGCAAATTAAAGATAGGGAAAATGTTCTCACCTAGCTGCCTGGGTGCTGTGAGCCCAGCAGCCGAAGATCCAGCTCCCAGCCGAAGGTGTCCTGCATCCCGACCGGCTTGATCCGCAATGTTGCCCGCCGAACTCCTGGCGGCCGTATCCGTGTCCTGGCGACTCGGTGATGCCGTCGACTGCCCTGGTGCTGCGGAAAGGGAAAAGGCCGAGCCAGCATTCTGCCGCCCGATGGAAGATGTGCGGCTCCTTGCCACGGATACGTCCCCGGCACTGCGTACCGAAGCGACGGAATGTCGCCTGCCGGAATCCGGAAAATTTCCGCCACCACCAGCAGAGGACGCAGATCCAGGAAAGTTCCGGCCATCACCAGCAGAGGGCGCAGATCCAGGAAAATCCCGGCCATCACCAGCAGAGGGCGCAGCTGCAGGAAAATCCCGGCCAACACCAGCAGAGGGCGCAGAACTTGCAATATCCAGGCCACCACCAGCAGAGGGCGCTGCTGCGTTGAAGACTCCAGAGCTGTGCACTGCAGAAGGCCGCACGCTGATGCCAGGGCCAGCCGACTGCCGCCCGCATAATCCTCGGCGCTGAGGGGCCACCGCACCTGACCCCCGTCTCCTCGGCTGTCGCTGCCTCCCACGCTGAGCGGCGCCAGCGGGCATGCTGGCGGCTGCCGTACCGGCTCCTGCTCCTGCCGCCCCACGTCGCCCGGACACTGAAGGAGGGGAGGAAGGATCCACCCCCCGTTGTAGGCCCCGCCGCACTGGAGGATTCCTCCCGGCGCCGCGCTGTGAGGTGGAGGGAACAGCGCTGCTTACCGGAGGGTCCGCAGAGGGGCTCCTATTTCGGCGCCGGGCCCTGGGGATGATGTCCGGGCTTAGGCGCGCCGGAGGCCTAGTCCTCCGCGGCCGGCGCCCGTCCTGCGGTGCCTGCGATGGTGCTCCCGATGTCCCCTGGAGAAGGCTGTTAACGGATGCATTCAGCCAATCTGTCCCCTGGGAGCTGGCTGCCGTCCGGAGACGCTGGAGGATCGCTTCAACGTCCATTCTGGTAAGTGTGACAGAGATTCCTCACTTGTCACGCAGGCACCTAAAATGGATGCCTGCGTGAGGAGCGTGCCCCTTTTTATGTGCCCCCTCCCCACAGTCCCCTAGTTCCACCCCTTATTTTCAAAAAATGCCCCTAAAGCCACCCCTCAAGTTCCCAGTTAACCCCTTACCACCGTATCCCTTCTAACTGCTCCAGCTCCCCAGGTCCCACGTAACCCCGTCATGGCGGCCTCCCTTTACGTGCCGTGGGCCCCCAGTACGGCCTTTCTGGACACAGGTGTAGTGATGGACATTAAAGATCTGTCTTCTTGTGTGGATCATCTCACTGCAAGAGTACAAAATATTCAAGACTTTGTGGTTCAGAATTCTATGTTAGAGCCAAGAATTCCTATTCCTGATTTGTTTTCTGGAGATAGAGATAAGTTTCTGAGTTTTAAGAATAATTGTAAACTGTTTCTGGCTTTGAAACCCCGCTCCTCTGGTGACCCAGTTCAACAAGTTAAGATCATTATTTCTTTATTACGTGGCGACCCTCAAGACTGGGCATTTTCCCTTGCGCCAGGAGATCCTGCATTATGTAATATTGATGCGTTTTTTCTGGCGCTCGGATTGCTGTATGATGAACCTAATTCAGTGGATCAGGCAGAGAAAAATTTGCTGGCTCTGTCTCAGGGTCAGGATGAGGTAGAGATATATTGTCAGAAGTTTAGGAAGTGGTCTGTGCTCACTCAATGGAATGAATGTGCGCTGGCAGCAATTTTCAGAAAAGGTCTCTCTGAAGCCCTTAAGGATGTCATGGTGGGATTTCCTATGCCTGCTGGTCTGAATGAGTCTATGTCTTTGGCCATTCAGATCGGTCGACGCTTGCGTGAGCGTAAAACTGTGCACCATTTGGCGGTATTATCTGAGCATGGACCTGAGCCTATGCAGTGCGATAGGACTTTGACCAGAGCTGAACGGCAAGAACACAGACGTCAGAATGGGCTGTGTTTTTACTGTGGTGATTCCACTCATGCTATCTCCGATTGTCCTAAGCGCACTAAGCGGTTCGCTAGGTCTGCCACCATTGGTACGGTACAGTGGAAATTTCTTTTGTCCGTTACTTTGATCTGCTCTTTGTCATCCTATTCTGTCATGGCATTTGTGGATTCAGGCGCTGCGCTGAATTTGATGGACTTGGAGTATGCTAGGCGCTGTGGGTTTTTCTTGGAGCCCTTGCAGTATCCTATTCCATTGAGAGGAATTGATGCTACGCCTTTGGCCAAGAATAAGCCTCAGTACTGGACCCAGCTGACCATGTGCATGGCTCCTGCGCATCAGGAGGATATTCGCTTTTTGGTGTTGCATAATCTGCATGATGTGGTCGTGTTGGGGTTGCCATGGCTACAAGTCCATAACCCAGTATTGGATTGGAAATCAATGTCTGTGTCCAGCTGGGGTTGTCAGGGGGTACATGGTGATGTTCCTTTTCTGTCTATTTCATCATCCACCCCTTCTGAGGTCCCAGAGTTCTTGTCAGATTACCGGGATGTATTTGATGAGCCCAAGTCCAGTGCCCTACCTCCGCATAGGGTTTGTGATTGTGCTATCGATTTGATTCCTGGTAGTAAGTTTCCTTAGGGTCGACTGTTTAATTTGTCTGTGCCTGAGCACGCCGCTATGCAGAGTTACGTAAAGGAATCCTTGGAGAAGGGTCATATTCGCCCGTCGTCGTCGCCATTGGGAGCAGGGTTCTTTTTTGTGGCCAAGAAGGATGGTTCGCTGAGACCTTGTATTGATTACCACCTTCTAAATAAAATCACGGTCAAATTTCAGTACCCCTTGCCGCTGCTGTCTGATTTGTTTGCTCGGATTAAGGGGGCTAGTTGGTTCACCAAGATAGATCTTCGTGGTGCGTATAATCTTGTGCGCATTAAACAGGGCGATGAATGGAAAACAGCATTTAATACGCCCGAGGGCCATTTTGAGTACCTGGTTATGCCATTCGGGCTTTCTAATGCTCCATCAGTGTTTCAGTCCTTTATGCATGACATCTTCCGAGAGTACCTGGATAAATTCCTGATTGTATACTTGGATGATATTTTGGTCTTCTCGGATGATTGGGAGTCTTACGTGAAGCAGGTCAGAATGGTGTTCCAGGTTCTGCGTGCGAATTCTTTGTTTGTGAAGGGGTCAAAGTGTCTCTTTGGTGTTCAGAAGGTTTCATTTTTGGGGTTCATTTTTTCCCCTTCTACTATCGAGATGGACCCTGTTAAAGTTCAGGCCATTTATGATAGGACTCAGCCGACATCTCTGAAGAGTCTGCAAAAGTTCCTGGGCTTTGCTAATTTTTATCGTCGCTTCATCAATAATTTTTCTAGTATTGCTAAACCGTTGACTGAGTTAACCAAGAAGGGTGCTGATATGGTCAATTGGTCTTCTGCTGCTGTGGAAGCTTTTCAAGAGTTGAAGCGTCGTTTTTCTTCTGCCCCTGTTGTGCCAACCAGATGTTTCGCTCCCGTTCCAGGTCGAGGTTGATGCTTCTGAGATTGGAGCAGGGGCTGTTTTGTCGCAAAGAAGTTCTGATGGCTCGGTGATGAAACCATGCGCCTTCTTTTCCAGGAAGTTTTCGCCTGCTGAGCGTAATTATCATGTTGGCAATCAGGGCCGGCTCCAGGTTTTTGAGGGCCCCGGGCGAAAGAGTCTCAGTGGGCCCCACCTTTAACACATACCCCGATTCATGATCGCATATAAACACAGCCATGTAGTATATAACACTGCCCACGTAGTATATAGCAGCCCACGTAGCATATAGCACAGCCCACGTAGTATATAGCAGCGCAGCCCACGTAGTATATAGCAGCGCAGCCCACGTAGTATATAGCAGCGCAGCCCACGTAGTATATAGCAGTGCCACTCACTCAGGTACTGGTAGGACTAGGAGCTCCTCCGGAATCTGCCTCATAACTTCAGCAGCACGGCAGCCAGCCAGGGGCGGAGATCAGAGCAGAGAACATGCTCTCTCCGCCCACAAACAATGTCACACTGGCTGCCTTCTCTTAACCCCTATGTGTGCCTGCCTGGCTGCACTGAGTGAGAAGATGCTTGTGTCAGAGCAGGCACATAGGGGTTAAGAGAACGCAGCCAGCAGTGACTTTGTGGGCGGAGAGAGCATGTTATCTCCTGCTCTGCTCTCCCAGCTGTATCTATGACAGCGTGAGTGGGCCCCCCTCTCTCTCTAGGGCCCCGGCATTTGCCCAGGTGCGCCGGGTGCTGACGCCGGCCCTGTTGGCAATCGAGAGTTGCTGGCCATTAAGTGGGCATTCGAGGAGTGGCGTCATTGGCTTGAAGGAGCTAAGCATCGCGTGGTGGTCTTGACTGATCACAAGAACTTGACTTATCTCGAGTCTGCCAAACGGTTGAATCCTAGACAGGCTCGTAGGTCACTGTTTTTCTCCCGTTTTGACTTTGTGGTTTCGTACCTTCCGGGCTCTAAAAATGTGAAGGCGGATGCCCTGTCTAGGAGTTTTGTGGCCGACTCTCCGGGTTTGTCTGAGCCGGCGGGTATTCTCAAAGAGGGGGTAATTTTGTCTGCCATCTCCCCTGATTTGCGGCGGGTGCTGCAAAAATTTCAGGCTAATAGACCTGACCGTTGCCCAGCGGAGAAACTGTTTGTCCCTGATAAATGGACGAGTAGAGTTATCTCCGAGGTTCATTGTTCGGTGTTGGCTGGTCATCCTGGAATCTTTGGTACCAGAGATTTGGTGGCTAGATCCTTTTGGTGGCCGTCTCTGTCGCGGGATGTGCGTTCGTTTGTGCAGTCCTGTGGTATTTGTGCTCGGGCTAAGCCCTGCTGTTCTCATGCCAGTGGGTTGCTTTTGCCCTTGCCAGTCCCGAAGAGGCCCTGGACACATATCTCTATGGATTTTATTTCGGATCTCCCCGTCTCTCAAAAAATGTCGGTCATTTGGGTTGTTTGTGATCGCTTCTCTAAGATGGTCCATTTGGTACCCTTGTCTAAATTGCCTTCCTCCTCTGATTTGGTGCCATTGTTCTTCCAGCATGTGGTTCGTTTACATGGCATTCCGGAGAACATCGTTTCTGACAGAGGTTCCCAGTTTGTTCCGAGATTTTGGCGAGCCTTTTGTGCTAGGATGGGCATTGATTTGTCTTTTTCCTCGGCTTTCCATCCTCAGACAAATGGCCAGACTGAACGAACCAATCAGACCTTGGAAACATATCTGAGATGTTTTGTTTCTGCCGATCAGGATGATTGGGTGTCCTTTTTGCCTTTGGCTGAGTTCGCCCTTAATAATCGGGCCAGCTCGGCTACTTTGGTTTCGCCGTTTTTCTGCAATTCTGGTTTCCATCCTAGTTTCTCTTCAGGGCAGGTTGAGTCTTCTGACTGTCCTGGTGTGGATACTGTGGTGGATAGGTTGCAGCAGATTTGGACTCATGTGGTGGACAATTTGACAGTGTCTCAGGAAAAGGTTCAACGTTTCGCTAACCGCAGGCGCTGTGTGGGTCCCCGACTTCGTGTTGGGGATTTGGTTTGGTTGTCATCTCGTTATATTCCTATGAAAGTTTCCTCTCCTAAGTTTAAGCCTCGTTTCATTGGTCCGTATAGGATTTCTGAGGTTCTTAATCCTGTGTCTTTTCGTTTGACCCTTCCAGCTTCTTTTTCCATCCATAACCTATTCCATAGGTCATTGTTGCGGAGATACGTGGCACCTGTGGTTCCATCCGTTGATCCTCCTGCCCCGGTTTTGGTTGAGGGGGAGTTGGAGTATATAGTTGAGATTTTGAATTCTCGTATTTCGAGACGGAAACTCCAGTACCTGGTTAAGTGGAAGGGTTATGGTCAGGAAGATAATTCCTGGGTCTTTGCCTCTGATGTTCATGCTGCCGATCTGGTTCGTGCCTTTCATTTGGCTCATCCTGGTCGGCCTGGGGGCTCTGGTGAGGGTTCGGTGACCCCTCCTCAAGGGGGGGGGTACTGTTGTGAATTCTGTGGTCAAGCTCCCTCCTGTGGTCATGAGTGGTACTTCGGCTGGTTCTGTCTATGAGCTTCCTCTGGTAGATGTGAGTGGGGCTGCGGTTTCTGAGTTTCCTTCCACAGGTGACGAGGTTAAGTCGTTAGGTGCTGCTCTATTTAACTCCACCTAGTTCTTTGTTCCTGGCCTCCAGTCAATGTTCCAGTATTGGTCTTGCTTTCTCCTGGATCGTTCTTGTGGCCTGTCTGCCCTGCATAAGCTAAGTTTTGCTTGTGTTACTTTTGTTTCCTATATTTTCTGTCCAGCCTGCTATATTGGTTTTTCTTGCTTGCTGGAAGCTCTGAGACGCAGAGGGAGCACCTCCATACCGTTAGTCGGTGCGGAGGGTCTTTTTGCCCCCTCTGCATGGTTGTTTGTAGGTTTTTGTGTTGACCGCAAAGCTATCTTTCCTATCCTCGGTCTATTCAGTAAGTCGGGCCTCACTTTGCTAAAATCTATTTCATCTCTGTGTTTGTATTTTCATCTTAACTCACAGTCATTATATGTGGGGGGCTGCCTTTTCCTTTGGGGAATTTCTCTGAGGCAAGGTAGGCTTATTTTTCTGTCTTCAGGGCTAGCTAGTTTCTCAGGCTGTGCCGAGTTGCATAGGGAGCGTTAGGCGCAATCCACGGCTACCTCTAGTGTGGTATGATAGGATTAGGGATTGCGGTCAGCAGAGTTCCCACGTCTCAGAGCTCGTCCTATGTTAGTAACTATCAGGTCACTTTGTGTGCTCTTAACCACTAGGTCCATTGTGGTTCTGAATCACCTGTTCATAACACATTGGGGCTAAAGTTAGGGTTAGGGATAAAGTTAGGGTTGGGGCTAAAGTTGGGGTTAGAGTTGGAGCTAAAGTTAGGGTTGGGGCTAAAGTTAGGGTTAGGGCTAAAATTAGGGTTTGGATTACATTTACGGTTGGGATTAGGGGTGTGTTGGAGTTGCGGGTGTGGACAGGGTTGGGATTAGGGGTGTGTTGGGGTTAGGGTGTGTTGGGGTTAGGGCTGGGGGCGTATTCGGGTTATGGATGTGGTTAGGGTTGGAGTGATAATTGGGGGGTTTCCACTGTTTAGGCACATCAATTTTGCATTGAAAAGTGAAACGACGCTCTTTCTCTTCTGAGCTCTGCCATGCGCCAAAACAGTGGTTTACCCCCAGATATGGGATATCAGTGTACTCAGGACAAATTGCACAACAACTTTTGGGGTCCAATTTCTTCTGTTACCCTTGGGAAAATAAAAAATTCGGGGAGAAAAAAAATTTTGGGTGAAAAAATGATTTTTTATTTTTACGGCTCTACATTATAAACTTCTGTGAAGCACTTGATGGGTCAAAGTGCTCACCACACATCTTGATAAGTTCTTTGGGGGTCTACTTTCCAAAATGGTGTCACTTGTGGGGGGTTTCAATGTTTAGGCACATCAGGGGCTTTTCAAACGCGACATGGTGTAATATCTCAATTCCAGTCAATTTTGCATTGAAAAGTCAAACGGCGCTCCTTCCCTTCCGAGCTATGCCATGCACCCAAACAGTGGTTTACCCCCACATATGAGGTATCAGCATACTCAGGACCATCCATGACCGCTCCTGGCACATAGTGCCGGATGTCAGCTGTAATAATCAGCTGACACCTGGCGGCGATCACCAACGCTCCCCCCGTGAGCACGGCCGATCGCCTATGATATACTATCCCGTCCCTGGGAATTAAGTCCCAGGTCACCTCGACAGGATAGTACGTCAAATAGCAGAAAGGGGTTAATGGTCATGTCCAATGTTCAGTCACAATGTGGTATTATATCGTCTGGTCAAGGTGTGGCAGTATTTGTTCCTTGTATGTACTGTATTATTCGGTCACTAAGTGGTGGTAATATGTGGTCCAGCTATGGTGTGACATTATTTGTTCCTTGTATGTAGTATTATCCGGTCACTATGTGGTGGTAATATGTGGTCCAGCTGTGATGTGACGGTTTTGGTCCCTTCCATGTGGTATTATTGGTCATTTTAAAAAATGCATGTGACACATTCACATTCAACATAGAAGAGGATTCTTTACTGTTAGGGCAGTGAGAATCTGGAATTGCTTGCCTGAGGAGGTGGTGATGGCGAACTCAGTCGAGGGGTTCAAGAGAGGCCTTGATGTCTTCCTGGAGCAGAACAATATTGTATCATACAATTATTAGGTTCTGTAGAAGGACGTAGATCTGGGTATTTATTATGATGGAATATAGGCTGAACTGGATGGACAAATGTCTTTTTTCGGCCTTACTAACTATGTTACTATGTTACTATGTTACATTCCATTAAAGAAAATTAAATTAAAAATATACCTAAAAAGAGTATTGGGTATTTTAAGAAATTTTTAGTAGGTTAGAGTAGATTAGGGCCCAGCCAAAAGGGTCTACCTTGCCATGGAGGTGGCTTAAAAAATCTTTTGGCCAAAGCAAAGGCGGATGTGTGCGATATGGTGTTCAATGGGTACTGTTAATGTGTGATTGGTGAGGACATGGCGTAGAAGTGGAATTTTTCCAAAAGCGGGCGGTGGAACTGTGGAAGGTTCGAGAGGTGGAGGAGATGGGGTGGAATCTCAAGGGGGCCGAAAAATTTTGCCAGTATGGGGCCCTGAAATCCTTGGTGACAGCACTGCACAGGACTGATGTTTCACAGTTCTTCCTGGACTCAGACTAAACCTTGGTTGCATGTAACAGGGAACATTCTCTATATCTAGAGAAAATAAATATTCTTCCAATCACATAGGGTAGATATCTACCATGGGTGCAGTGGAGCTATAGAAGCACAAAGTGTGGAGTGCAAGGCCAAAGACACAAAGCACAAAGCCAGAAGCATGAAACAAGAGATGCAAGGCCACGAGGCATGAGGGGCGTAGAGATGCTATGAGGCGCCCATGAGGCAATATGAGGCATAGAGGCACTGTGAGGTACTCTGAGGCCCAGAAGCGCTGTGAGGCACCGACTTGGATTGCGCTTGCGATACCAGACTCAAAGTTACATTTAAGAAAGCAATCCATCTGAATTCAGGATAAACCTCCACTGTGAGTGGTACATTTCAATTGTCTGATTATCTCAACCTGAAGGAGCCAATTTATTGTTGGTGCAGCTGGAGTGCAGTCTTCAGAGTTAATGTGCAGAATTAACCCCAGGTGTTCTCCTACGGATAGAGTAGACAGTTTATTTAACTACAAAATGCTCCGTCTAAGTTAAACTCCAATCATGAGCTCTGTGCAGCCATGACATGCGACTAACTGAATTCAATCATGAGATGTAGTCCAGACATGTGTCAAATCTTTAGACTCGACGTCCAAGGCCTAGATTCCACATGAAGACACACTTCAGCACTTGAGGACCTAGGCCCAGCTATGGCATGAGGCTAGTATCAAACCAGAGTCCTAGACCTTCAAGACAACATTTACACAATGCATTTACCTGTGCTACTTTTACTTACTATTAGAGGAACAGGGGAAGGTGGTATTGCTGAGAACCCACCTTGGAGGGAAGCGGTGTCACAACTAGGAATGTTGCATTATTGCAAACGTGCACAGGCTGGTTGTTGGCTGAGGGACCTCTACCCAAGAGATGTTATCCTGGACTGCTTGACAGCAGGAAGGGAAGGCTAAAGATACCTTCACACTAAACGATATCGCTAGCGATCCGTGACGTTGCAGCGTCCTGGCTAGCGATATCGTTCAGTTTGACATGCAGCAGCGATCAGAATCCTGCTGTGATGTCGTTGGTCGGAGCTAGAAGGCCAGAACTTTATTTGGTCGCTGGCTCTCCCGCTGACATCGCTGAATCGGCGTGTGTGACACCGATTCAGCGATCTCTTCGCTGGTAACCAGGGTAAACATCGGGTTACTAAGCGCAGGGCCGCGCTTATTAACCCGATGTTTACCCTGGTTACCATCCTAAAAGTAAAAAAAAAAAACAATTCATACTTACCTTCCGCTGTCTGTCCTCCGGCGCTGTGCTTTCCTGCACTCACTGTGAGCACAGCGGCCGGAAAGCAGAGCGGTGACGTCACCGCTCTGCTTTACGGCCGCTGTGCTCACAGCCAGTACAGAGAAGCACAGCGCCGGGGACAGACAGCGGAAGGTAAGTATGAAGCGTTTGTTTTTTTTTAGGATGGTAACCAGGGTAAACATCGGGTTACTAAGCGCGGCCCTACGCTTAGTAACCCGATGTTTACCCTGGTTACCGGCATCGTTGGTCGCTGGAGAGCTGTCTGTGTGACAGCTCTCCAGCGACCAAACAGCGACGCTGCAGCGATCCGGATCGTTGTCGGTATCGGTGCAGCGTCGTTTAGTGTGAAGGTACCTTAAGACCATCCGTTCTCCCTGAGGCCATATTCCGATGCTCCACAGGAGCAACCTCTCATGTGACATTCCCCTGTGGGGACAGGAAAAACACCGAAGGGTGGAGCCTTTTAACCTCTCTGTGATACTGCCTGTCATAGAACAAGGAAAGACTACCTCCTGGCGTGCTGTCCAGAAAGAAGTACTGGAAAATAAGTTTTGTGAATTGCGCTAAATTAATGAAAACTTGCTGTTAAACTTTTAACCCTTCTTACAAAATAAAAGGACATTTGAACATTTATGGTAACACAATAAAACATAAGGTAAATTTCATTATCTTTTTTGTATAGTATAACTATTTGGTTTACAGGTATAACCAAATTTTGAATATTGCAAATTATTCATATTTTTTGTTTGACAAACTTCTTGCATTTTAATAAATAAAAGCAAAAGATATTGATTTAAATGTATTACTTACATAAAATAAAATGTAGCAAGTAATGGTAAACTGACTGAACAAAGAACTAGTCTGAACTGGTGCATAACCAAAAACAACTTACATAGCAAATAGATAAATGGCTGCACTCAATTGTACTAAAGCAAATGAATGTGTGATACATGAAATGTGAATAGCATAATGGCTTGTGAAATCTATGAAAAAAACACATGAAATGCTTAGCACAAAATTTGGCCAAAAAATATGAGCCCATCCACCAACGTCAAGGTAATCTCATGTTCACACTAGGCAATCAGGTCAGGGACCCATTCGATCCATGAGATTACCTTGACGTTGGTGGATGGGCTCACATTTTTTGGCCAAATTTTGTGCTAAGAATCTGATGTGTTTTTAATAGATTTCACAAGCCATTATGCTATTCACATTTCATGTATCACACATTCATTTGCTTTAGTACAATTGAGAGCAGCCATTTATCTATTTGCTATAAAATAAAATGTGTCAGGAAAAAAATATTCCAGGTAAGTTGGATAACTTGAAAAATTCTATTTTTATTACTACAATAAAGTGACAGGTCAAATTTGAAAAATTGGCTTGGTTACTAAGAGGTTAAAATTGCTTATTCTCAGTGTGACTTATGTGATGCCTAGTAAGATGGGAACTCTTAGTAAAACATTTCCCACATTCTGAACATGAGAATGGCTTCTCTCCTGTATGAATTCTCTGATGTCCAACAAGAGTTGATTTTTCTGTAAAACATTTCCCACATTCTGAACATGAGAATGGTTTCTCTCCAGTGTGAATTCTCTCATGTGCAACAAGATTAGATTTTCTAGAAAAATATTTCCCACATTCTGAACATGAGAATGGCTTCTCTCCTGTGTGAATTCTCTCATGCCTAACAAGACTACATTTCTCAGTAAAACATTTCCCACATTCTGAACATAAAAATGGCCTCTCCCCTGTGTGACATAGTTCATGTTCAGCCAAATTTGATTTATCAGAAAAACATTTCCCACATTGGGAACAAGAAAATGGCTTCTTTGCTGCGTGAACTCTCTGATGTGTAACAAGTGTTGACTTTTCTGTGAAGCATTTCCCACATTCTGAGCATAAATATGGCTTCTCTCCTGTGTGAATTCTCTCATGTACAATAAGATAAGATTTCGTACAACAACGTTTCCCACATACTGAACATGAAAATTGCTTCTCTCCTGTGTGAGATTTCTCATGCGTAACAAGAATTGATTTCCTCGTAAAACTTTTCCCACATTCTGAGCATGAAAATGGCTTCTCTCCTGTGTGATTTCTCTGATGTACAACAAGAGTTGCTTTTTCTGCAAAACATTTTCCACATTCTGAACAAGAAAATGGTTTCTCTCCTGTGTGATTTCTCTTATGTATAATAAGATCTGATTTCTTAGTAAAACATTTCCCACATTCTGAGCATGTATATGGTTTCTCTCCGGTGTGATTTCTCTGATGTACAACAAGAGTTGCTTTTCCTGTAAAACATTTTCCACATTCTGAACATGAAAATGGCTTCTCTCCTGTGTGAATTCTTTTATGTATAATAAGATGAGATATAGTATTACAACGTTTCCCACATTCTGAGCATGAATATGGCTTCTCTCCTGTGTGATTTTTTTGATGTACAACAAGATTTGCTTTTCCTATAAAACATTTTCCACATTCTGAACATGAAAATGGCTTTTCTCCTGTGTGATTTCTCTCATGTATAATAAGTTGAGATTTCTTATCAAAACATTTCCCACATTCTGAGCATGAATATGGCTTCTCTCCTGTGTGATTTCTCTGATGTACAACAAGAGTAGATTTTTCTGTAAAACATTTCCCACATTCTGAACATGAAAATGGCTTCTCTCCAGTGTGAATTCTCTCATGTGCAACAAGATTAGATTTGTGAGAAAAACATTTCCCACATTCTAAGCAAGAAAATTTCTTCACTGCTGTATGAGTTCTCCAATGTTTAGCAAATTTTGATTTATCTGTGAAGCATTTCTCACATTCTGAGCACGAAATTGGCTTCTTTTCTATGGCAGCGCTTTTATTTTCCACCCTTTTGTTTTGCTTAACAGTCTGTAATGAATCAGGAGTTAGTTCTTTGCTATGAAGGGTTGAGGGTATATCTGAGATGTCGCCATGCTCTTCATATGTTTCTTGTTTGAAGCTATCATCTGCTTTAAAATACGAAGATATCAGATGTCCTTCAGAGCTGCTATTATACTCATCTGCAGAGAATGAAAGTGAATACATTTTTTAACAAAACCTTAAAGATGATATTCATCTTATAAACCTTCATACAATTGTGTGTATATATATACCGTATATATATATATATATATATATGTGTGTGCGTATATGTGTCGGCAGCGCATCCATTGTGTACATAGAAAATGTACTGCAATATAAATGCATGGCAGAACGGAAACAAACCATCATTGGACCATCACAATGAAAGCTACTAAGCCCCACTCAACTTTCTATATCAGTTTTGATATGATCATAAGATGATGTTGCAGCCGCTAGCTTTCAGTCTTCAGGAGAAGTAGACGATTGTAACAGTCATCTCTCTCTGAGCAGTGACTGTTACATCTCCCTTTACCACCTCAATGACTGGAAGAAAGCGGCAACAGAGAAAATATAACTTCATTTTCTCCCAGTAGCCGCTCTTCCAAGAAAAAAGTCCAACATAATTTAAATACTATTCACCAGCAGATTACCACTATATCTTTACAAAGGCAGATAATGGCCCGAAACAAGCACTAGAGGATCATATGGGAGCATTTTTCTTCTCTCTCTCTCCATAGAAAACAGATGAATGCTTGGTTGAACGTTCATCTCTACAGAGGAATCGGGAGAGACATCGGACAGCAGACTCAGGCACAATTGTATGCCTATACTAACATTAGGTGACCAGAAAAATGCCCAAAAGAACAAGCCCATAGCTATGAAGGCACACAAGAAACCTCACAACCTGTTATGTTATATAACTGAGGAGCCTGTAAACAGTGTGACCACGGCTGTATCGGCATGTGCCCATTTTCCCATGTGTGAATACAGCCTTAGACCTCTTTAACTCCTTGACATTGTGGCCAATTTCCATTTGTGTATTTCCGTTTATTTTCTCCCCTTCTTCCCAGTGCTATAACTCTTGTTTTTCTGTACATATTAACATATGAGGGCATGTTTTTTGGGGGGACAAGTTGCAATTTTAAATGACATAATTTATTATACCTCATAGTGTACTGGAAAATGTGAAAAAAAACTGAGGTGAAATTGTGAAGAAATGCAATTCTGATATTGTTTTTTGGGAATTTTTTTTATGGTGTACATTTTGTAGTAAAAATAACCTCGCTATATGATTCTTCTCATCAACACAATTATGATTACGGTAAGACCAAACATGTCCAGTTTTTTTTTTTATTATTTAAGCTAGGCTGGGAGGAGGGGATGTACGGCGGTGCAAGGCTGCAGCGGACTCCAGGCTTTCAGAAAATGTCAGGAGTACTCTCACTTCCCATCCTTTTCACTGCGGTTTACTTCGCAAAAATGTCTGACGGAGGCGGCATATGCACAGATTGAGATCTTGGTCATTAGCCGACCCCCCGCTGTCATGAGACAGCGCATCAACGACCCGTGATAACGTCACGGGCGCGCTGATGGACGGAGAAAATGACGCAAGCGTGCATGTCGGCGCGTGTTAAATGTCGCTGTATTGACAGCGGCATTTAACAGGTTAACAATTGCCGGCGGAGCACTGCTCTTCCCCACGACTGTAAGCTCCAGGCCCTGGCTGAGATACACAGCCATCACTTGCCAGGTATGGGTCGGCTCGCTGTGGGAGCACACTCCATATACCCACTTCTGACATGTGTCATACATGTACAGTGGATGTTGTGAAGGGGTTAATAAACTGTTGTTATTTTGTCCATGTGGGTAACTTTCCTTGTTGGCATTAATGTCTGTGGGCTTTTTTTCATGGATAATATATATGTCATACATAAATATGGTGACAATAAATTATAAAAAATGAAGATACATATGGCACCTCCAGTACAGGAGCGGAGGAATAATGTGGATATAGAAAAGGGGTTATACTGCAATATGATAATAGGTTCTAAGACAATAAAAAATGCCAATGGACAAAATAGCAACAGCTCATTAATATGTTTATGTAGTGGTATACATTAATTACATTTAAGACTAGTTGTTTAAATCACTAATTATATGTCTGTGGCCTGGACTGTTCTTGAATAGTGAAGAATAATTGGCTTCCATATATTGCATACCTCGGTGTGTTGTGGAACTTTTGTCTATTGCTCAGTGACTACCTCAAGTTGATCACTAGCACCCCAACTTCCATGTGACAAAACCCAGGACAAGATCATATTGTACCACTCGTGTCACGGGAAATCCTCAGGAGTCAGTGCTATGAGGTGGAGTACATCTCACATGCTCTCTGACATCACAGCATAGAGGGGAGGAGCCGTATGGTCGTGTATTAAGATGTCATGGCAATGGCGCAAATATAAGGCAGGATAAGCCCAGGTATTATTCTGCTTTCTGTTATAATCTACTCCTGACTGTAATTATGAGGCAATTATGTTAAAATGAATATGTTTAAAGCTCTGCCCAGTTCAGTTTATCAATTAGGTTACATTTTAATCCGAAGCCGTGATGATTATCATAAAAAAAGACTAAACGAGGTTTGTTATGTGTCATTGATGATCTATCATCTTAGTCTATTCATAAATCCATATTGTAGATGCACAGCCGATGTTATCACACATAGCGCCATCACATTGTCAGCCATATATAATCTGTATTTTAGCTGAATGGGGGAATCTATGGCCCAAAACAACTGAAAAAAAAAACAAAACTTCTATCCAAGAATTGCCTGGTCCTGTGAATGATGAGAATGTGACTCTTCTCTTATTTATTTCGTGGTGACTCCTCATCAGGACGGTTACCTGTAAGAACTTCCTCTTTGCACCGCCAATCATCTCCCAGCACATCACTTTCTCCTTTCTTCATTATGGCTTGTGGATTATTCATCAGATTCTTGCCTGGATTTTAAAACTGTGAAAATAATAATGTATAATAAAGACACAGACACGAGGAAAACTCACGTGGAATGTTCTAGATGGATGCTTTTACTACAAGTTCGTGTGGCCCGAGCTGCCAATCGATACCGACATCACCACCTCCTATATCACCAGTGCCGCCCACAGAGTCAGTATATCGGTGCCTAGTGACAGAAGCTGGGGTTGCTGGACCAGGGTCCAGTGATTTCCTTCATTATTTTGTCTTCACTTTTCGGATGCCCTGACATTTTTATTTTTCCATCATATAAAAATTGTTTTGCTCTGAAATTTAGTTTTTTTGGGGGTACATATTTTTTGTGGGGTCAGAAGCAATTTTGCAATTTGTTTTCTTTTTCTATAGTGTTCACTTGTGATATAAATGTGATGTTAGAGGAATCGTCCGCCCATTTTTTATATTTACATGCAGCTTAGTATGGTCTAAACCAGTGTTTCCCGAACTCCAGTCCTCACGGCCCCATCGGTCATGTTTTCACGATTTCCATAGTGTTGCACATGTGAGAGAATTCAGATGCCTTGATGATACTTCCACCATCTGTGCAATTCTATGGAAATCCTGTGGGGGGCCGTGAGGAGTAGAGCTTGGAAAACACTGGTCTAAAGAGATAGGTAGATGAACATGTTCTATCTGCCCGTACTTCTCTCTTATATACAAGGTCATTGTCATGTCCACGCTTGCTGATGCTGGCGTAATATGTGGATGTGACCGGGGGTATCCACTACAAGACCACCTAGTCTGTCTAATATCATTACAACTCTTGCTCACGAATAACTACCCAAAATTGACTGCCACCACTAAGGTTTGTAATGATACCAATATGGTCTCACGTATAAATAGAGGTCACATACAGCATGTGGTAAAGACCCCAACATGCCTTACCAAAACCTGTCAAATGACAAATGCACTAGCATTTTTTTGGCTTCATACGAAGAGAGTAATCACTGGAGAAGGACATTATGGCGAGAAGAATAGAAGGATCAAGGCGAAGAAGACCAGCAACTCGATAGCTTCATACTATCAAGATAACAGCGGAGAAGACCCTGGTGGACCTATCTAGGCTTCTACAAGATCGATCTTTCTACACAGTGGTCATCCATCAAGTTGCCATAGCTCGAGACTGAGCTGAAGGCTGTTAATAATAATAATAATAATAATATTCAGTATATAGTGGAGGCAACTATAATGAATAGGCATAAATGAAGATAGTAATGCTAGATATACAACATATACCGTATATAGTGGTGACTGGAATCACACACAGAAAAAAGCACCCAATATATAATTTAAGCAATGTTACAGCATGGTCCCAAACAAAGTAAAGGGGAGCGTCAAGTGCCCGGCCAACTCAACGAGCGTTTTCACACAACGTAGTTCATCAGGGGTAAGAATATACAATGAATGTCATTTTATACATAGATAAACCAATAGGATTAAAACTTACATCATTGGAGCGCTCCATAATAAAACAAGTGTCCAAGATGGTGCTGGATGCCAGGAAGTGGGTCTACTGGTGGTCACATGTGTACATCAGGTCAGCAGTCATGTGGTCTCACCAGATGACTGACTAGTGAGAAGAAGGGGCGTGAATGAGGAGTTCGGTCACATGTGAAGTCATGTGATCACAGGATGCAGTGTAATGCTGATGACACTGCATAAATTATCGAAGAGGCGCGGCCCAGCACGGGCACATAAAGAATGGACTACAGTCCTAAATAATACCAGCAGAGGGCGATATATTACTAAAATAATGAAGCAAAGTGAAAGACAGACAAACAATGATAAACCCACAAAGGGAGCGAAGAAAAATACTTGAATGGATGAAGTAAAAGGAAGTGTGAACAAAAGCATAGTAAGGAAAAAGAAATAAAAATTTATATAAATATGAAAATACTAAAAAATAATTAATATGAAAAAATAACAAAAGGTGTATTAAAAATGTTTAGATAAATAGGGAAAAAAGAAGAATATGAATGGGTACAAATAAAGAGGATATATATTGAGGTGCCGAGGTGACTCCTTCATTAAATATTCTCTTTCTGGCCCCTATTCACTGCCCCATCCCAGGTTCTAATCCCATTTCTCCTACACTCCAATAATTTCTCCTCAATACATTGTCATCTATTTTGCATTTTATCAATAAGTTTGGTCTCCCTTTTTTTTTTTTCTTGAACTTTAATAATTTTGAACTTCGCTATCTCCCTGTTGGTTTAAGTGTTCATGTTGGTTTTCCTTATATGATTGGCCTCCATTTGACCCTTTAAAAATCCATCTGTTGTGAAAAAAAATCTTATTCATGGGGCAGCAGCTGTTTTTCTTCATGCCTGTCACTAGTCCACCAGGTGAACGTAACCAGCCGTCTCCTACTCTCCGTCACCCTATTGTGCGCTCTGTTTCCCACTTTTAGGCTAAGTGCACACGTTCAGGAATTCATGCAGAAAATTCCTGTGAAAAACCGGACATTTTCTGCATGAAATCCGGAAGAAAACCGCATGCGTTTTTTGCCGCGGTTTTGACGCGTTTTTGACGCGTTTTTGTCGCGTTTTTTCCGCGGTTTTTTCCGGACACTTCCCAATGCAAAAAGAATGAGCATGTCCGGATTTTGTGCCTGATGCGTTTTTCATGCGGAAAAAAACGCATCATGTGCACAAAATATGCGGAATTCATTCTAAATGATGGGATGCTTCTTGTATGCGGTTTTTTTGCGGTTTCATAGCGTTTTTATAGGGAAAAACCGCGAAAAAACCGGAACGTGTGAACACAGCCTAAGACTTATTCATGAATCAGACAGCGGATCCCTTATGTTTTACTCTGATGCTGACGCATTTCAAAGAAAACATACAATGAAAATAACTCTAGGTCCATGTGACCAGGATGACTAGTCCAAGAGGCCGGTCCCCTGCGGCTTCTCCCTGCTCTGCTCTCCCAGACTCACAGGTTCCCCTGCATTTGTATTTCTCCACATCGACAAGCTAAATCTTGTGGTCTCCTCCCGCCTGACGTCTCCTCCTGTTTCTCTCAATTGATAACTAGACCAATGTGAGAAGCAGGAGGAGAAGTCATTTGGAAAAAGACCACAAGTCGGCAAATCACAAAGGAAATGTGTCATCTTTGTCTTTAAAGGTACCGTCACACATAACGATATCGTTAACGATATCGTTGCTTTTTGTGACGTAGCAACGATATCGTTAACGAAATCGTTATGCGTGACAGCGACCAACGATCAGGCCCCTGCTGGGAGATCGTTGGTCGCTGGGGAAAGTCCAGAACTTTATTTCGTCGCTGGATCTCCCGCTGACATCGCTGAATCGGCGTGTGTGACGCCGATCCAGCGATGTGCTCACTGGTAACCAGGGTAAACATCGGGTTACTAAGCGCAGGGCCGCGCTTAGTAACCCGATGTTTACCCTGGTTACCATTTTAAATGTAAAAAAAAAAAACACTACATACTTACATTCCGGTGTCTGGTCATGTCCCTCGCCTTCAGCTTCCCGCACTGACTGTGAGCGCCGGCCGGCCGTAAAGCAAAGCACAGCGGTGACGTCACCGCTGTACTTTACGGCCGGCGCTCAGTCAGTGCGCGAAGCTGAAGGCGAAGGACCTGACCAGACATCGGAATGTAAGTATGTAGTGTTTTTTTTTTTTTTACATTTACAATGGTAACCAGGGTAAACATCGGGTTACTAAGCGCGGCCCTGCACTTAGCAACCCGATGTTTACCCTGGTTACCCGGAGACTTTGGGATCGTTGGTTGCTGGAGAGCTGTCTGTGTGACAGCTCTCCAGCGACCAAACAGCGACACTGCAGCGATCGGCATCGTTGTCTAGATCGCTGCAGCGTCGCTTAATGTGACAGTACCTTTAGCCTTTAAGAGATCATTTCATTGTCAACTTGCTTAACTGTTCACTAACATTTTGTCCAAGGGTGCGCAAACTTTTACATGCCACTGTATATAAACTATACAATTCGCATACTTGTGATCTTATGCAGACAATGTATCTGGCTTCTCTCAATGCAATTCCATTGAGAGAAGCCAAGGACGTCTAGTCTGTCCGTGATCGCACAGATAGATAGCACAGTGATAACTAGATGTCACCTGCAGTCCCATGTAACACCACAGATAACACAGTAATTATACACAGCAACAGAATAAAACCTAAGTGCAAAGAGACGTTCAACATGTTGGAAAAAAAAAAACTGCTGTTCACATAATTCTGCATGGTGCGGTCAAAAAACATTTTCTCCTCCTCTCTCTCCTTACTTCTTTCTCCCCTATTTCATTCTTCCTGGTTGACTCTGGCTCCGCCCTCCTTGTAGCCCCGCCCCTACCATGTGACCCGACAGGCTGATAGCTGTAGAGGGGAGGGAGCAGCTGCTCAGCGTCCTGTCTCCTCTGCTGACTGCAGGCTGTGGTGATTCCTGCTACACTGCACCAAATACTCAGCAGTGAAGGACACTCACTTCAGGAGACTCTGCGATCTCTTCCCGGATTTCAGCTCCATGAAGGAGGAAAAGAAAACATATATCCTGCTGGTAGAAGAGAGCGCAGTGGAGATAGCAGCGCAGTATGTGAGCACATGCTATAGGCTGCAAGAAAGACAACTATGATATGCCATGAACTTCTTTACCCCCCACCCTGTGCCACATCCATCGTCCCCACAGTCCCTATAGTTTATTTTTTTCTGCCACTAAAGCTCCTTTGAATCCTTCCCTGTGTCAGGACTGCAGCACTGAGCGCTATCTGTCAGGACTGCAGCACCGAGCGCTATCTGTCAGGACTGCAGCACCGAGCGCTATCTGTCAGGACTGCAGCACTGAGCGCTATCTGTCAGGACTGCAGCACCGAGCGCTATCTGTCAGGACTGCAGCACCGAGCGCTATCTGTCAGGACTGCAGCACCGAGCGCTATCTGTCAGGACTGCAGCACCGAGCGCTATCTGTCAGGACTGCAGCACCGAGCGCTATCTGTCAGGACTGCAGCACCGAGCGCTATCTGTCAGGACTGCAGCACCGAGCGCTATCTGTCAGGACTGCAGCACCGAGCGCCATCTGTCAGGACTGCAGCACCGAGCGCTATCTGTCAGGACTGCAGCACCGAGCGCCATCTGTCAGGACTGCAGCACCGAGCGCTATCTGTCAGGACTGCAGCACCGAGCGCTATCTGTCAGGACTGCAGCACCGAGCGCTATCTGTCAGGACTGCAGCACCGAGCGCTATCTGTCAGGACTGCAGCACCGAGCGCTATCTGTCAGGACTGCAGCACCGAGCGCTATCTGTCAGGGGGCTTCACAGCACCGAGCGCTATCTGTCAGGACTGCAGCACCGAGCGCCATCTGTCAGGACTGCAGCACCGAGCGCTATCTGTCAGGACTGCAGCACCGAGCGCTATCTGTCAGGGGGCTTCACAGCACTGAGCGTATCAGTTAGGGAGCTGCACTGTGCCGAATGTCACCTGTCTGGGTGCTGCACAGAGCTCCTACTGCTAAAGGATTGTGCCGCCCCTGAAAGACACCTCTTAGCACCGATGGCAAAAGCCCCCCTCCACACCAGCTATTTACAGACACTGCCGCAGCTGCTTTGTGTCCCTGTTCCGCACTCTCCTAATTTATTCTCTTTTCTCCTCTCCCTTCCCTCGTCTCTTACCTCCTGTCTGTCTCTTACCTCCTGTCTGTCTCTTACCTCCTGTCTCGCTTCCCTCCTGTCTCTCTTTCTTCCTGTCTCTCTTTCTTCCTGTCTCTCGCTTCCCTCCTGTCTCTTTCTTCCTGTCTCTCTTTCTTCCTGTATCTCTTTCTTCCTGTCTCTCTTCCCTCCTGTCTCTCTTTCTTCCTGTCTCTCGCTTCCCTCCTGTCTTTCTCTTCCCTCCTCTCTCTTTCTTCCTGTCTCTCTTCCGTTTCGTCTCTCTCTTACCTCCTGTCTCTCACCTTTTGTCTCTCTCTTCCTTCCTCTCTCTTGTTTTTTGTCTCTCTTCCTTCTTTTCTTTCTTTCCTTCTTCCTGGTTGTCTCTGGCCCCCGCCCCTACCATGTGACCCCACAGGCTGATAGCTGTGAGGCTGTAGAGAGGAGGGAGCAGCTGTGAGGGGTCCTGTCTCCCCTGCTGATGGCAGGCTGTGGTGATTCCTGCTACACTGCACCAAATACTCAGCAGTGAAGGACACTCACTTCAGGAGACTTTCCAATCTCTTCCTGGATTTTAGCTCCATGAAGGAGGAAGAGAAAACATAGATTCTGCTGGTAGAAGAGAGTGCAGTGGAGATAGCAGCGCAGTATGTGAGCACATGCTATGGACTTCCTTATCCCCCCCACCCTGTGCCCATCCATCGTTCCTACAGTCCTTATAGTTTATTTTTTTCTGACAATAAAGCTCCTTTGAATCCTTCTTCCTAGTGTCAGGACTGCAGCACCGAGCGCTATCTGTCGGGGGTCTGCACAGTTCTTAGTGCCATGTGTCAGGGGGCTTCACAGCGCTGAGCGTATCAGTTAGGGAGCTGCACTGTGCCGAATGTCACCTGTCTGGGTGCTGCACAGAGCTCCTACTGCTAAAGGATTGTGCCGCCCCTAAAAGGCACCAGGGCTGCCATTAGGAATTTTGGGGCCCCACACTGGCAAAATTTTCAGGGGCCCCCTTAAGATTCCGCCCAGGCTCCACCCCAGCCCCGCCTCCACCCCTCGAACTGTCCACAGCTCCACCACTGTCTCTTGGAAAAACTCCACTTCTCATCAATCACACATTAGTTCCCATCACCAGATCACACACATAGCCAGCATCTTTTGTTTTGGCCAAAAGGTTTTTTAATCTGCCACAACGACAAGGTAGACTCTTTTGGCCGGGCCCTACTCTAACCTATTAAACATTTGTTAAAATATGCAATACAATTTAGGTATATTTTTATTTATTTTTCAATTTTTCAAATGACCAATAATACCACGTACAAGGGTCAAATACCACAACACCATGACCAGACACCATATTATCACCAAATAGTGACCTATAATACTATCTACAAGGAACAAATACCGCCACACCATGTGCAGACCACATATTACCACCACAGTGACTGAACAATATCACACAAAAGGGACAAAATACCACCGCAGCATGTCCAGACCACATATTACCACCACATGGTGACCAACTACATACAAGGAACAAATACCTACACAACATGAACAGACCAGATATTACCACCACACAGTGACCAAATAATAGCACATACAAGGAACAAATACCGCCACACCATGGCCGGACAACATATTACCACCACATTGTGACTGAATAATACAATACTGATCATTAATTAAAAAAATACTATCACCAAAAGTGCCATTATACACAGGAGATCGGTACTTAGTATGCAGTGTCTGTGTACAGGTAATACAGTGATCACCAGTGCCATTATAGACAGGAGCTCTTTATATAGTGTCAGTGTACAGGTAATAGAGGGATCACCAGTGACATTATACATAGGAGCTCTGTATATAGGGTACAGTGTACATGTAATACAGTGATCACTAGTGACATAATACACAGGAGCTCTGTATATAGTGTATAGTGTACAGATAATATAGTGGTCCCCAGTGACATTATACACAGGAGCTCTGTATACAGTATACAGTGTATGGTGTCAGTGTACAGGTAACATACTGACTCACCAGTGACATCTCTAGCTGAAGTCCTTCATCTTTGCGTTTCTTTTTAATCCAGCGCAGACCCCCATCACTTCTTTCAGCCAGGACTTGTCTCTGCATCAAATAACACAGTTATCTAGAGCACGGCTTCCAGAGCACATTCCCCACTGTTTCCCTTTCTTCTACACTACACATCTGAATACAGACGTTCACCCACCATTAATATATAATTGGTTATTATGCAAATCACCATTCCAAATATAAGTTATAATCCGCCACTGTGCCCCCACTATCTGTATATAGCCACTTTCCCCATTTAATATATAAATTAATTAGCACCTGTACTCTTTCCCCCAATTTATTTCCAGTCACTTTATCCTCAATGACCCCCCCCACTATGTATCTCCCGCTCTAACCCTTACCCCGATTCATTATAGTTACATGCCCCTTCTGCCTCAATTCACGGTCATGTCTTCTCTCTCTCCCACCATCTATTCATTATCAACTGCTCTTCCCCACAAAATTCAATATTTGCTCTCTCCACCTTCAATACACCATTTGCTCTCCCCACCCCACCTTCAATTCAATTGCTGTTCTCCGTACCTCACACTCACTTCATGTGCAGTCCCCATCACCCCCACTTCATCATTTGCAGTCCACCTTACTTCATCATTTAGTCCCCTATTCCCCCTTCACTTTCAACATGTGCAGTACCCCCTCAAACACACTTCATCATTTGCAGCCCCCTATCATTTCATCTGCAGTACCCCCTCAAACACACTTCATCATTTGCAGCCCCCTATAATTTCACCATGTGCAGTACCCCCTCAAACAAACTTCATCATTTGCAGCCCCCTATCATTTCATCATCTGCATTACCCCCTCAAACACACTTCATCATTTGCAGCCCCTTATTCCCCTATCATTTCATCATGTGCAGTACTCCCTAAAACACACTTCATCATCTGCAGTCTCACTTCCCCCCACCCATTTAAAAAAAAAAAAAATGTTTTTTATACTTACCTCAGTCGTTCCCGGGCTGTTTAGTGTTTTGAGCAGTGAAGCAGCTAGAATGTATGGGCTGCTGAGAGAACCTGAAAGGAGCCCATGCAGTCTAGCACATTCACTACTGAGACGGCTAGAATGTATGGGCTGTAGTCAGGACCTGCAGGGAGCCCATACATTCTAGCTACACCTGAGCAGGAGCTGTGCAGCCGACTAGGTAAGGCGGCCATGCACAGCTCCAAAAAGGCTCCCGGGCCCCAGCGCCGACGTGTGCGCCGCAGTGCAGAGTATTTTAGTGCACGATGGGGCCCGATCAGTAGAAGCACAACAGTGGGGACCCGCATCTGCGGGCCCCTCTGTGTACTGCTGCTGACCGGGCCCCATACAGCAGTAATGCCCTGATGGTGGCCCTGAAGACACCTCTTAGCACCAATGGCAGAAGTCCCCCTCCACACCAGCTATTTACAGACACTGCCGCAGCTGCTTTGTTTCCCTGTTCCGCACTCTCCTGACTTATTTTGTCTCTTCCCTCTTGTCTCTCTTTCGCCTCCTCTCTTTTTCCTCCTGTCTCTCTCTTACCTCCTCTCTCTTGCCTCCTTTATTTCTCACACCTCCTCTCTCTTCCCTCCCGACTCCCTCTTACCTCGTCTCTCTTCCCTCCCGACTCCCTCTTACCTCCTGTCTCTCTCTTTCCTCCTGTCTCTCTCTTCCCTTCTGTCTCTCTTGCCTCCTCTCTCTCGAACAATCAGCGATGCAGGATTTCCGTTACAGACAGACAGAATTAGACGATTATATAGTAGATCGATTTATCCCATTGGTCCTTATGGTTAATCTCACAAATATGTAAAACCTTTTTATATTTTCATATATGAGATATATTTTATGTTTTCTATTATATTGCATTTTTATTTTAGATATTCTGCGACCTTGACAAAGACCCGGGACAGGTCGAGACGTTTCTTTATTTTGTCACTTATGTATCCCATCTCATTCACCTTATGTGTATATGCTATCCAATAAAATCAACTTGCAAAGAATCAACTTTTTTAGAGTGCAGTAGATTTTCCTTCCTGTATACATTGGGACCACGATCCACTCCTCCACTTTAAGTTTTGATTGCAGGCAATTTTTTTCTATATTGGTTTTATGCAGTAAAGCAGCAGAACCAAGCTAGACAAGCTAATGTATCTAAGCATATCATGTGTACTACTACTCAGTTGTGTATTGTTATTGATTCCTTTGTGCTGTACATTAGAAGGGGTTACATACAGAATACAAATGTAAATTACAGTGAACCAACTAACAATGACTGACTAGTACACAGGAGAGAGGGTCCTGCCCTTGCGGGCTTATATTCTACAGGATGATGGGGAAAGAGGCAGTATGTTAGAAGGTTTGCGGCTCTTAAGTGGGTGGTGAGGTGACAGTGGGGTCATTGCAGGCTGTTTATTCAACAACAAAACTCTGAAGCCCAAATATGAGCCCCGTGCAGCCATGACATGCGACTAACTGAAGTCAATCATGAGATGTAGCCCAAACTTACAGCCAAACTTTAGCCTTGAGGTTCAAGGCCTAGCTTCCACCTGAAGCCAAACTTCAACACGTGAGGCCCAAGGCTTAGCTTCAGCATAAAGGCATGAGGTAAGCATCAACCCAGAATCCTAGTTCTTCAAGACAACATTTACACCATGCACTTACTTGTGCTGCCTCTACTTACCATTAGAGGAACAGGGAAGATGGTAATGCCGAGGGCCCATCATGGAGGGAAGCAGTGTCACAACCAGGATTACTGCAATTATAGCAGATGTGCACAGGCTGGTTGTTGGCTGAAGGACCTCTACCCAGAGAGTTGTTGGCCCGGGACTGCTTGACAGGGTAAAGGGAAAGCCCACTGCACCTGATCCAACTGAGACTGTACTCTGATGCTCCACATGATAAGATATCTTGACTCTAGGACCAACCTCATGCAAGTATCCTCTATGGGGACAGGAAAAACACTGGAGAGTGGAGGTGGGTGGGGCCTTTTAACCTCTCTGCAATTCTGTTTTGTCATAGGTCAAGGACGGACTACCTCTGGTGTGCTTTCCAGAGAGGTCGAACTGGAAAATAAGCTTTGTAAATTGCCCTAATATAATGAAAACTTGCTGATAAACTTTTAACCCTTCTGACAAAATAAAAGGATATTTGAAGAATTATGGTGGCATAATAAAACAGAAGGTAAATGTTAGTCACTTTTTTGTGTAGTATAACTATTTGGCTTAGAAGTATAAACAAACTTTGAATATTGCTAATTTTTAATATTTTTTGGTTTATTTTCTTATCTTTTAATAAATAACAACAAAAGATATTGAATAAAATTTATTACAGACATAATAAGAACATTCCAGGTAACGAGTATAAGTTGATAAATGCCATTGTAATTACCACAATAAAGTGACATGTCAGATTTGAAAAAATGGGCTTGGTTACAAACAGGTTAAAATGACTTATTCCCAATGTGACGTCTCTGATGTCTAACAAGATGTGATTTCCTAGTAAAACATTTGCCACATTCTGAACATGAGAATGGCTTCTCTCCAGTGTGAATTCTCTCATGTGTAATAAGATGAGTTTTGTTATTAAAACATTTCCCACATTCTGAACATGAGAATGGCTTCTCTCCGGTATGAATTATCTTATGTCTAATAAGATGAGATTTATTAGTAAAACATTTCCCACATTCTGAACATGAAAACTGAGCAGCTCCGGTGTGAATTCTCTCATGCCTAGCAAGATGACATTTCTCCGTAAAACAGTCCCCACATTCTGGACATAAAAATGGCTTCTCTTCTCTGTGACATCTCTCATGTTCAGCAAGATTTGATTTATTAGAAAACCATTTCCAACATTGTGAGCAAGAAAACGGTTTCTCTCCTGTGTGAACTCTTTGATGTGTAACAAGTCTTGATTTTTCTGTGAAACATTTTCCACATTCTGAACATGAATATGGCTTCTCTCCTGTGTGAATTCTCTCATGTATAACAAGATGAGATTTCTTATTACAACGTTTCCCACAAACTGAACATGAAAATTCCTTCTCTCCTGTATGAGATCTCTCATGTGTAACAAGAATTGATTTATCTGTAAAACATTTCCCACATACTGAACATGAAAATGGCTTCACTCCTGTGTGAATTCTCTCATGTCTAACAAGTTGTGATTTCTTAGTAAAACATTTCCCACATTCTGAGCATGAATATGGTTTCTCTCCTGTGTGATTACTCTGATGTCCAAGAAGGGTTGCTTTTTCTGTAAAACATTTTCCACATTCTGAACATGAAAATGGCTTCTCTCCTGTGTGACGTCTCTCATGCGCAACAAGATTTGATTTCTGAGCAAAACATTTTCCACATTCTAAGCATGAGAATGGCTTCTCTCCTGTGTGAAGTCTCTCATGTACAACAAGATTTGATTTCTGAGTAAAACATTTACCACATTCTGAGCATGAAATTGGCTTTTTCCTTGCGGACACGCTTTTATTTTTCACGTTTTTTTTTTGCTTAACAGTCTGTGATGAATTAGGAGTTAGTTCTTGGCTATGAAGGGTTGAGGGTACATCTGAGATGTTGTCATGCTCTTCATCTGTTTCTTCTTTGAAGCTATCAACTTCTACTTTAATATACGAAGATATCAGATGTCCTTCAGAGCTGCTATTATACTCATCTGCCAAGAATAAAAGTGATTTGATTCTTGATCAAAACCATATAAAAAAATCATATTAATCTAAATATGAAAAATACAAATTTAAGTAAAAGTTAAAAATATCATACAAAATTTTGTAGAAATTTTTCATTGACTAAAATGTCATGTATATGATGTGATGATTGCACAAAGAATCAATTGCATTATTGTTCTTTCTCGACCCAATCAGTGCCTTGTGCGAACATCAAAGAATAAAAGCTTTGACAATTATTGCAATATATATATATATATATATATATATATATATATATATATATATATGTACTAGCTGAAGAGCCCGGCGTTGCCTGGGCATAGTAAATATCTGTGGTTAGTTATAGCACCTCACTTCTCTTATTTTCCCATCACGCCTCTCATTTTCCCCATCACATCTTTCATTTTCCCTCTCACAGCTCTCATTTTCTCCCTCACACCTCTCATTTTCCCCCTCACTCCTCTTATTTCCCCCCTCACTCCTCTCATTCCCCCCTAACACTTGTCATTTCGACCTCACATCTGTCATTTTCCGATCACTCCACTATTTTCCCTCACTCCTCTTATTTTGCACTCACACCTTTTCATTTTCACCTCACACCTCTCATTTTCACATAAGTATATACATGTTTGTCATCTCCCTTATATATAGTATACACCTGTATGTCATCTCCTGTATATAGTATATACCTGTATGTCATCTCCCCTGTATATAGTATATACCTGCTGTGTGTCATCTCCCCTGTATATAGTATATATCTGTATGTCATCTCCTCCTATATATAGTATATACTTGTATGTCATCTCCTCCTGTATATAGTATATACCTGTGTCATCTCCCCTGTATATAGTATATATCTGTGTGTCATCTCCTCCTGTATATACCTGTATGTCATCTCCTCCTGTATATAGTATATACCTGTAGGTCATCTGCTCCTGTATATAGTATATACCTGTGAGTCATCTCCTCCTGTACATAGTATATACCTGTATGTCATCTCCTCCTGTATATAGTATGTACCTGTATGTCATCTCCTCCTCTATATAGTATATACCTGTGTGTTATCTCCCCTGTACATAGTATATATCTGTATGTCATTTCCTCCTGTATTAGACCTCGTTCACACGTTATTTGGTCAATATTTTTACCTCAGTATTTGTAAGCTAAATTGGCAGCCTGATAAATCCCCAGCCAACAGGAAGCCCTCCTCCCTGGCAGTATATATTAGCTCACACATACACATAATAGACAGGTCATGTGACTGACAGCTGCTGGATTTCCTATATGGTACATTTGTTGCTCTTGTAGTTTGTCTACTTATTAATCAGATTTTTATTTTTGAAGGATAATACCAGACTTGTGTGTGTTTTAGGGCGAGTTTCGTGTGTCAAGTTGTGTGTGTTGAGTTGCGTGTGGTGACATGCATGTAGCGACTTTTGTGAGATGAGTTTTGTGTGGCGACATGCATGTAGCAACTTTTTGTGTGTCGAGTTGCATGTGACAGGTTAGTGTAGCAAGTTGTGTGCAGCAAATTTTGCGCATGGCGAGTTTTGCGCGTGGCAAGTTTTATGTGTGGTGCCTTTTGAGTATGTGCAAGTTTTGTGTGAGGCAACTTTTGCATGTGTTGCAACTTCTGTGCATGTGGCAATTTTTCCGCGGGTGCAAGTTTTGCGTGTGGCGAGTTTTCCCATGAGGTGAGTTTTGCACGTGTGTCGAGTTTTGCGTGAGCCTAGTTTTGCATGTGGTGAGTTTTGCGCGTGGCGAGTTTTGAGCAGCGACTTTTGTGTTTCGACTTTTATGTGGCGAGGTTGGTGTATGTGTGGTGAAATGTGTGCTGAGGGTGATATGTGTTCAAGCACGTGGTAGTGTGTGGCGCATTTTGTGTGTGTTCATATCCCTGTGTGTGGTGAGTATCCCATGTCCGGGCCCCACCTTAGCAACTGTACGGTATATACTCTTTGGCGCCATCGCTCTCATTCTTTAAGTCCCCCTTGTTCACATCTGGCAGCTGTCAATTTGCCTCCAACACTTTTCCTTTCAGTTTTTCCCCATTATGTAGATAGGGGCAAAATTGTTTGGTGAATTGGAAAGCGCGGGGTTAAAATTTCACCTCACAACATAGCCTATTACGATCTCGGGGTCCAGACGTATGACTACGCAAAATTTGTGGCTGTAGCTGCGACGCCTCCAACACTTTTCCTTTCACTTTTTCCCCATTATGTAGATAGGGGCAAAATTGTTTGGTGAATTGGAAAGCGCGGGGTTAAAATTTCACCTCACAACATAGCCTATGACGCTCTTGGGGTCCAGACGTGTGACTGTGCAAAATTTTGTGGCTGTAGCTGCGACGGTGCAGATGCCAATCCCGGACATACATACACAAACACACACATACACACACACACACATTCAGCTTTATATATTATATATATATATATATATATATATATACATATATATATATATATATATATATATATATATCGGCACCGCATCCCTTGTGTACATAGAAAATATCATGCTCAATAATAAAAATGCATGAGAGAAAGGAAACAAACCAGCATTTCTACATCACAGTGAAAACTAATAAACACCAATCAACTTCCTATATCATTAGTTATATTCTCCTTGCAACTGATCGCTTTCCCTCTTTAGGGGAAGTAGACGGTTGTGGCAGTCATCTCTATCTGAGTAGGGACTGTTACACCTCCCTTTACCGCCTCAATGACTTGAAGATAGTGGCTACAGAGAAAATATAACTTCATTTTCTCCCAGTAGCCGCTCTTTCAGTTAAAATATCTAACATGGCTTAAATACTATATACCTACAGATTATTACTGTATCTTTATAAAGGCAGAAAATGGTCTGTAACAAGCACTGATGGATCATATGAGAGAATTATTCATCTCTCTGTGCATAGAGAACAGATGAACACCTGGTCAAACGTTCATCTCTACAGAGGTATCAGAAGAGACATCAGACAGCAGACTCGGGTATAATTGTGTCTATACTAACATCACTAATTACATGTCTGTGGTCTGGACTGTTCTTGAATATTGAAGAATAATTGGCTTCCATATATTACATACTTTGATGTGTGCTGGGGAACTTTTGTCTATTGCTCAGGTACTACCTAAAGTAGATAACTAGCACCCGAGCATTCATGTGACAGAGCCCAGGACCAGCTCATATTGTACAACTTATCTCACGGGAAATGCTCAGGAGTCAGTGCAAACAGGTGGAGTACATCTCACATGCTCCATAACAACTACATGCACAGCAAAGAGCAGAGGAGCCATATGGTCGTGCATTAGGAAGTCATGGCAATGGTGCAAATATAAGGCTGGATAAGCCCAGGTATTATTCTGCTTTCTCTTATCTACTCCTGGCTGTAACTAGGAGGCAATTATCTATATTATATTATATCATAACAACATATAACTTCTAGCCCAGAATTGTCCAGTCCAGTGAATGAGGACAATGTGATTCTTCTCTTATTTATTTCGCGGCGACTCCTCATCAGGACGGTTACCTGAAAGAACTTCCTCTTTGCACCGCCACTCATCTCCCCGCACATCACATTCTCCTTTCTCCATTATGGTTTGTGGATTAGTTATCAGATTTTTGCCTGGATTTCAAAACTGTGAAAATAATAATAATATATAACAAAGTCACAGACAGAAGGAAAACTCACGTGGAATGTTCTAGATGGGCGCTTCTACTACAAGATCATGTGACCCCTGAGCCGCCAACTGATGTCGACATCACCACCTCGTATATCACCAGTGCCGCCCCCAGAGTCAGTATAGTGGTGACTAGAGATAAAAGCCGGGGTCGCTGGAGCAGGGTCCAGTGATTTCCTTCATTATTTTGCCTTCACATTTTGGATGCCCTGACATGTTTATTTTTTTATCATATAAGAATTGTTTTGCTTGGAAATTTTGTATGTTTGGGGTACATATATTTTTTAATGGGATTGAAAGCAATTTTGCATTTTTTTTTAATGGTGTTCCCTTGTGACAAATGTGATGTTCGAGGAATCATCCACCCATTTTTTATATTTGCAGGCAGCTCAGTATGGTCTAAACCAGTATTTCCCAAACTACAGTCCTCGCGGCCCCCACGGGCCATGTTTTCAGGATTTCCATAGTATTCCACAGGTGAGACAAATCAATCCTTGATGCCTTGATGATATTTCTACCACCTGTGTAATATTAACCCCTTAGTGACAGAGCCAATTTGGTACTTAATGACCGGGCCAATTTTTGCAATTCTGACCACTGTCACTATATGAGGTTATAACTCTGGAACACTTAAACGGATCCCGCTGATTCTGACACTGTTTTTTCGTGACATATTGTACTTCATGTTAGTGGCAACATTTCTTCGATATTACTTGCGATTATTTATGAAAAAACGGAAATATGGTGAAAATTTTTTAAATTTTGCAATTTTCAAACTTTGAATTTTAATGCCCTTAAATCAAGAGAGATATGTCACACAAAATAGTTAATAAATAACATTACCCACATGTCTACTTTACATCAGCACAATTTTGGAAACAAAATTTTTTTTTGTTAGGAAGTTATGAGAGTTAAAAGTTGACCAGCGTTTTCTCATTTTTACAACAAAATTTACAAAACCATTTTTTTTAGGGACCATCTCACATTTAGGCTGCTGTCACACTAGCAGTATTTGGTCAGTATTTTACATCAGTATTTGTAAGCCAAAACCAGGAGTGGGTGATAAATGCAGAGGTGGTGACGTGTTTCTATTATGCTTTTTCTCTAATTGTTCCACTCCTGGTTTTGGCTTACAAATACTGATGTAAAATACTGACCAAATACTGCTAGTGTGACGGCAGCCTTAAAGTCACTTTGAGGGGTGTACATGACAGAAAATACCCAAACTTGACACCATTTTAAAAACTACACCCCTCAAGGTGCTCAAAACCACATTCAAGAAGTTTATTAACCCTTTACGTGCTTCACAGGAACTGAAACAATGTGGAAGGAAAAAATGAACATTTAACTTTATTTTGCAAACATTTTATTTCAGAACCAATTTTTTTTATTTTCACAAGGTCAAAAGAGAAAATGAAGCACAACATTTGTTGTGCAATTTCTCCTGAATATGCCGATACCCCATATGTGGGGGTAAACCACTGTTTGGGCGCACCGCAGAGCTTGGAAGAGAAGGAGCACCGTTTGACTTTTTCAATGCAGAATTGGCTGGAATTGAGATCGGACGCCATGTTGCGTTTGGAGAGTCCGCGATGTGCCTAAACAGTGGAAACCCCCCACAAGTGACAGCATTTTGGAAACTAGACCCCTTAAGTAACTTATCTAGATTTGTGGTGAGCGCTTTGAACCCCCAAGTGTTTCACAGAAGTTTATAACATAGAGCCGTTAAAATAAAAAATTTCATTTTTTACACAAAAATGATCTTTTCGCCCACAAATTCTTATTTTCACAAGGGTAACAGGAGAAATTAGACCATGAAAGTTGTTGTGCAAATTCTCCTTAGTACGTCGATACCCCATATATGGGGGTAAACCGCTTTTTGGGCGCATGGCAGAGATTGGAAGAGAAGGAGGTCAGTTTTACTTTTTCAATGCAGAATTGGCTGGAATTGAGATCGGACGCCATGTCGCATTTGGAGAGCCCCTGATGTGCCTAAACAGTGGAAACCCCCCACAAGTGACACCATTTTGGAAACTAGACCCTTTAAGGAACTTGTCTAGATGTGTGGTGAGCACTTTAAACCCCCAGGTGCTTCACAGAAGTTTATAACATAGAACTGTGAAAAAAAAAAAAAAAAAAAAAAAAAATCGCATTTTTTCTACAAAAATGATCTTTTCGCCCCCAAATTTTTATTTTCACAAGGGTAACAGGAGAAATTAGACCCCAAAAGTTGTTGTGCAATTTGTCCTGAGTACGCCGATAGACCCATATGTTGGGGTAAACCACAGTTTGGGGGAACGGCAGAGCTTGGAAGAGGAGTTCCGCTTGACTTTTTTAATGCAGAATTTGCCGGAATTGAGATCGGACGCCATGTCGCGTTTGGAGAGCCCCTGATGTGCCTAAACAGTAGAAACCCCCCACAAATAACACCATTTTGGAAGCTAGACCCTTTAAGGAACGTGTCCAGATGTGTGGTGAGCACTTTAAACCCCCAGGTGCTTCACAGAAGTTTATAACGTAGAGCCGTGAAAATAAACAATCACATTTTTTCTACAGAAATTATCTTTTTGCCCCCAAATTTTTATTTTTACAAGGGTAACAGGAGAAATTAGACCCCAAAGGTTGTTGTGCAATTTGTCCTGAGTACGCCGATACCACAGTTTGGGCGCATGGCAGAGCTTGGAAGAGAAGGAGTTCCATTTGACTTTTTCAATGCAGAATTGGCTGGAATTGAGATCGGACGCCATGTCGCATTTGGAGAGCCCCTGATGTGCCTAAACTCCCCACAAGTGATCCCATTTTGGAAACTAGACCCATTACGGAACTTATCTAGATGTGTGGCGAGCACTTTGAACCCCCAAGTGCTTCACGAAAATTTATAACGTAGAGCCGTGAAAATAAAAAAATCCTTTTTTTTCCCTCAAAAATGATTTTTTTTTTTGGCTCGGAATTTGTAGTGACGTTTTAAAATGCAGACTTTGATGGAATGGTCTGCGGGCGTCATGTTGCATTAGCAGAGGCCCTGATGTACTTAAACAGTAGAAACCCCCCATAAGTTACCCCATTTTGGATACTAGACCCCTCAAAGAGCTTATCTAGATATCTAGATGTGTGGTGCGCACTATGAACTGCTTCACAGCGGTTTATAATGTAGAGCCATGAAAATAAAAAATTATATTTTTTCCACAAAAATTATCTTTTCACCCCCATATTTTTACTTTCACAAGGGTAACAGGAGAAATTGGACCCCAAAATTTATTGTGCAATTTATGCTGAGTATGCTGATACCCCATATGTGTGGGGGACCACTGTTTGGGCGCACGGCAGAGCTCGGAAGGAAGGAGCACCGTTTTGGAATGCAGACTTTGATAGAATGGTCTGCGGGCATTATGTTGCGTTTGCAGAGTCCCTGATGTACCTAAACAGTAGAACCCCCCAAGTGACCCCATTTTGGAAACTAAACCCCCCAAGGAACTTATCTAGATATGTGGTGAGCATTTTGAACGCCAAAATGCTTCACAGACGTTTATAATGCAGAGTCATAAAAATAATTGTTTTGTTTTTTTTCCACAAAAATTATTATTTTAGCCCCCAATTTTTTATTTTCCCAAAGGTAACAGGAGAAATTGGACCCCAAAATTTGTTGTCCAATTTGTCCTGAGTACGCTGATACCCCATATGTGGGGGGACCACTGTTTGGGCACACATCAGGGCTCGGAAGGGAAGCAGTGGCATTTTAAAATGCAGACTTTGATGGAATGGTCTGCAGGTGTCATGTTGCATTTGCAGAGCCCCTGATGTACCTAAACAGTAGAAACCCCCACAAGTGACCCTAATTTGAAAACTAGACCCCCCAAGGAACTTATCTAGATATGTGGTGAGCATTATGAACGCCCAAGTGCTTCACAGAAGTTTGACGCAGAGCCGTTAAAATAAAAAATCATTTTTTTCCCACAAAAATGATTTTTTAGCCCCCAATTTTTATTTCCGCAAGGGTAACAGGAGAAACTGGATCCCAAAAGTTGTTGTCCAATTAGTCCTGAGTACGCCGATACCCCATATGTGGGGGTAACCCACTGTATGGGCGCACGGCAGAGCTCATAAGGGAGGAAGCACCATTTGACTTTTGAGCACAAAATTGGCTGTCGCGTTTGGAGACCCCTGATGTACCTAAACAGTGGAAACTCCCCAATTCTAACGCCAACCCTAACCTCAACCGAATCCATAACCCTAATAAAAACCCTAACCCCAATACACTCCTAACCCTAATCCCAACGCTAACCATAACCCTAATCACAACCCTAACGCCAAAACACCCGTAACCCTAATCCCAACCCTACTCAAATCCCTAAACCCAACACACCCCAAATCATAATCTCAACCCTAACCTCAAACCTTATCCCTAATCCCAATACACCCCTAACCCTAATCCCAACCCTAACCCTAATCCCAAACCTAACCGTAATCCCAAACGTAACCCTAATGCCAACCCTAACCCTAATGCCAACCCTAACCCTAATCCCAACCCCAACCCTAATCCCAACTCTAACCCTAACTTTAGCCCCAACCCTAACCCTAATTTTACCACCAACCCTAGCCCTAACTTTAGCAACAACCCTAACCCTAGCCCAAACCCTAATTAGAAAATGGAAATACATACTTTTTTATTTTATTGTTTTTGCCTAACTAAGGAGGTGATAAGGGGGGGGGGTATTTACTATTTTTTTTTTTACTTTGATCACTGTGATG
The DNA here is from genome assembly GCF_032444005.1 of Ranitomeya imitator. Lineage (NCBI taxonomy): Eukaryota > Metazoa > Chordata > Amphibia > Anura > Dendrobatidae > Ranitomeya > Ranitomeya imitator. Next base: position 204,874,683 of record NC_091288.1, read on the forward strand.
GGATCTCACAGTGACCAAAATAAAACAAGAGGAAGAATCTTCCTCTGCGGGCCGGCAGATCACGGCGTGCGCACTGCGCATGCATCCGTCTTTTTCTTCCCAAAGGAAGAAGCCGGCGGTCAGGAGGGGACGCAGGAGGACCCAGGGTCCCCGATCCCCCTATTTCTCTGTCCTCTGATGTGTGATCACATCAGAGGACAGAGAATGACACACCGCTTTATTTTTTTTGCGGTCGCCAGTAAACTGTTAATTACAGGCGATCGCAAAACAGGCGTCGGTAAAAACCGATCCTGATCATGTTCTTTGGGGTCTCGGCTACCCCCGGCAGCTGAGACCCCAAAGATCTGCCGGGTGCCGGCCAGCAGGCGCACTATGCAAGCGCCCAACATTTTTTTTCCCGGAAAAAGATGGCAGCGCCCATTGGGAGCCACGAGGAGCATCGGGGGAGATGGGTGAGTATCGGGGGGGTGATCGGGGACCCCATTTCTCTGTCCTCTGATGTGCGATCACATCGGAGCACAGAAAATTAAATGGGAAATCGCGTTTTTGGGGTTTTTTTTGCGGCCGCTGGTAAATGGTTAATTACCGGCGATTGCAACTCGGGGGTTGGTAAAAACGGTGCCGTTAAAAGGTGTATCGGCGGTCATTAAGGGGTTAAGGAAATCCTGAAAACATGATCCATGTGGGCCGTGAAGACTGGAGTTGGGGAAACACTGGTGTAAACTAAAGAGATAGGTAGATGAGCATGTTTTATCTGCCCATAGTCCTCTCTTTCATGCAAGGTCATTGTCATGTCTGCACTCACTGATGCTGGCATAATGTGTGGATGTAACCGGGGGTATCCAATACAAGACCACCTAGTCTGTCTAATATCATTACAACTCTCTAATGTGTAACTGAAGCTCACGAATAACCACCAAAAACTGCCTCCATTAAGGATTGTGATGAAACCGATATAGAAGAAGCCTGACTAAGACCATTCATAAATTCAAAAGCAAACACCTAGTGAAACATATATAAAAATATACAGTACAAGGAAGCCAAACAAAGTTAAAAACCCGAGTAAAGAAAAAATGAGCAGGGCAGTTACATGCCCCAAGGGAGGCACAATGTAGATGGGCATGCATGAATAAATAAGGAGTAAATGAATGAACTATAGATAAATAAAAAGAAGACAATAGTAAAAGGTGAAGAATACCAGTAATATTAAGGTAGAAGTATATACAGTATCCAAAGTTTGGACACATCATACAAGAAAAAGCAATCACTGGAGAAGGACATCATGGTCAGAAGAATAGAAGGAACAAAGCGATGAGAAAGACCAGCAACCCGATGGCTTGATACCATCAAGATGATGACTGAAAATACCCTGGTGGACCTATCTAGGCTTGTACAAGATGGATCTTTCAACAGAGGATTCAACAATCAAATCGCCAAGACTCAAGACCGAGCTGAAGGCCGATAATAATAATATACAGTAAATAGTGGTGCCAGCTATAATAAATAGGCATAAAAGAAGATAGTAATGCTAGACATCCAACATATATATAGTGGTGACGGGAATCACATACAGCAGAGAAAAGCACCCATTATATAATTTAACCCCTTTCTGACATCAGGCGTAATAGTACGCTGATGTCTGACACCCTCTCCTTGATGTGGGCTCTGGCGCTGAGCCCACAACTTTCCAAGCACATGTCAGCTGTTTTGAACAGTCCAGTTTAGCTTGATCGTTATATGGCCTAGTGAGAAAAAAAGAAGTCAAAATGCCAGAATTACGTTTTTTTGGTTTCTGCGACATTGCATTAAAATGCAATAACGGGCGATCGAAAGAACATATCTCCACCAAAATGGTATCATTAAAAAAACGACAGCTTGGTACGCAAAAAATAAGCCTTCACGCAACCCCAGATAACGAAAAATGGAGACGCTACGGGTATCGGAAAATGGCATCATTTTGTTTTAAATCAAACTTTGGAATTTGTTTTTACCACTTAAATAAAAAATAACCTAGACATGTTTGGGGTCTATAAACTCGTAATGAGGCAGCATACTGCGGCGAGGAAAGGAAAGTGAAGGACCTGGTATGCAAGAGATGCCCTAATGTGGCTACCAGGTACACATGAATTGGCCAAATTATGCGCTGAACGCTCTCATTTTTTCATATTTCTAGTGCAGTAATGCAGTTCAATTTTCATGTTTGCATGTTTTAGCGCCGCAGTGTGCTGCCTTATTTATTTGACTGTATATGAGTTGGTGACTCTAGGTTCAGCACCTGTTCACACTTAGTCTATGTTTGGATGTGACGGTCAGTTTTTTGAAATTTGTATAAACTCGTAATGAACTGGAGACTCAATCAGATCAGTTTTAGAATTTAGTGAACATAGTAAAAAAGCAAAACAAAAAAAACAACTGTGGGATTGCACTTTTTTTTTGCAATTTCACGGCACTGGTAATTTTTTTCCCCCATTTTCCAGTACACGATATGTTAATACCAATGGTGTCTTTCAACAGTACAACTCGTCCCGCAAAAAACAAGCTCTCACATGGCAATATTGACTGAAAAATAAAAATGTTACGGCTCTGGGAAGAAGGAAAGCAAAAAACGAAAAAGCAAAAATGAAAATACCTCCGGTCATGAAGGAGTTAAGCAATGTTACAGCATGGTCCCGATCAAATCAAAAGGGAGTGCTAACAGCCCGGCGAACTCAACACGCGTTTCATACAGTGTGCGTCATCAGGGGTACGTATATACAATGAATGCATGTCCTTTTATACAGGTACCGTGGAGTCGGAGTCGGTGTCAATTTTGGTGGTGCTGGAGTCTGTATAAAATGGACTGACTACGACTCTTAAAATAATAAATTGGGTTCAGTAGTACAATTCATGATGTGTTGTGTTTTCAGAATAATTTGGGAAAGTGATGAAATGTAATATAAATGTCTGTTCTGTTCCTGATCTAAGGATCTCGGCTTTTAGTTGAGATGAATCTGTGCTCGTGCTCAGTGCTGTGGGGTCGGAGTCAGACTCGGGGGTTTAGCTTACCAACGCCACAGCCCTGCTTTTATACATAAATAAACCAATAGGATTAAAACTTACATCATTGGAGCGCTCCATAATAAAACATGTGTCCAAGATGGTGCTGGATGCCAAGAGGTGGGTCTACTGGTGGTCACATGTGTACATCAGGTCAGCAGTCATGTGGTCCCACCAGAGGAATGACTACTGAGAGGAAGGGGCATGAAAGAGGAGTCCGGTCACATGTGAAGTCATGTGATCACAGGATGCAGTGTCATGCTGATGACACTGCATAAATTATAGGAGCTCCATGCCACAGACCAAGCTCAGCACAATGGCACATAAAAAATGGACTACAGTCCTAAATAACACCAGCAGAGGGCGTCCGTAAATAATAATATAATATAATATAGTAAAATAATGAAGCAAAGTGCATGAAAGACAAACAATGATAAACCCACAAAGGGTGATGAAAGGGAGTGGGGAAAAAATATACTTAAATGGATGAAAGAAATGGAAGTGTGAACAAAGGTATAGTAAGGAAAAAATATAAATATGAAAAAAGAAAGAAAAAATATGAAAAAAAGGAAAAGGTATTACAATTTTTATAGAGAAATACGTAAAAAAGAAGAATATGAATGAGTACAAATAAAGAGTGATATATTGAAACTAGATGGTGGCCCGATTCTAACGCATTGGGTATTCTAGAATATGCATGTCCACGTAGTATATTGCCCAGCCACGTAGTATATTGCCCAGCCACATAGTATATTGCCCAGCCACGTAGTATATTGCCCAGTCATGTAGTATATTGCCCAGTCACGTAGTATATTGCCCAGTCACGTAGTATATTGCCCAGCCACGTAGTATATTACCCAGTGATGTAGTATATTGCCCAGTGATGTAGTATATTGCCCAGCCACGTAGTATATTGCCCAGTGATGTAGTATATTGCCCAGCCACGTAGTATATTGCCCAGTGATGTAGTATATTGCCCAGTGATGTAGTATATTGCCCAGCCACGTAGTATATTGCCCAGTCGCGTAGTATATTGCCCAGTGATGTAGTATATTGCCCAGTGATGTAGTATATTGCCCAGCCACGTAGTATATTGCCCAGTGATGTAGTATATTGCCCAGTGATGTAGTATATTGCCCAGTGATGTAGTATATTGCCCAGCCACGTAGTATATTGGTCAGCCACGTAGTATATTGCCCAGCCACGTAGTATATTGCCCAGTTACGTAGTATATTGGTCAGCCACGTAGTATATTGCCCAGCCACGTAGTATATTGCGCAGCCACGTAGTATATTGCCCAGTTACGTAGTATATTGCCTAGTGACGTAGTATATTGCCCAGCCACGTAGTATATTGCCCAGCCACGTAGTATATTGCCCAGTGACGTAGTATATTGCGCAGCCACGTAGTATATTGCCCAGTGACGTAGTATATTGCCCAGTGACATAGTATACAGCACAGAGCCACATAGTATATTGCCAATTTACGTAGTATATTGCCCAGCCAGGTAGTATATTGCCCAGTTACGTAGTATATTGCCTAGTGACGTAGTATATTGCCCAGCCACGTAGTATATTGCCCAGCCACGTAGTATATTGCCCAGTGACGTAGTATATTGCACAGCCACGTAGTATATTGCCCAGTGACGTAGTATATTGCCCAGTGACATAGTATACAGCACAGAGCCACATAGTATATTGCCAATTTACGTAGTATATTGCCGTGACGTAGTATATTGCACAGCGACATAGTATACAGCACAGAACCACGTAGTATATTGCCCAGTTACGTAGTATATTGCACAGCGACGTAGTTTACAGCACAGAGCCACGTAGTATATTGCCCAGTGACGTAGTATACAGCACAGAGCTGTCGACGTATTGTTTTCATCCCGAGCGGCTTCAATATCTAATACATGCTCCCAGATGCGTCTTCTGGACTCCCAGGTAGTTAGTCCTACACATATAAGGCCACATGGACATGTAGCCTGGTATACTTTACATGTAGCGTCAGATTGGCCAGACATTGGAGTCCCCTTTTAATAGGTTTCATTCACCTCTGACTATTGCTCCTTATTTTTATTTATCTATACTTCATAATCTCCGTTTGATTCCTTCATGCATGCCCATCTGCATTGTGCCTCCATTGGGGCATCCAACTGAAATGATAATTTTTCCTTTTGTCTGATTTTTAACCTTGTATGGTGTAGCGCCAGCATCTCTGCCTTCTGTCCCTCTTCCCCTGCAGAGATACCGACTTACTGCCACAGCCTCTCTCCTGCTCTGCCTGATAATGCCGGGGTAATCCCTGGGCACTGTGCTTATGGTGTACACAGTAGAAAAAAGACATGGCAAAAAAAGCCAAGAAAAACGTCCAAAACAGTCCAATATGCATATAAAAGTGGAGGAGCTTTCTAGGTAATTTCCCACGATCTATGAACAGCCAGCAGAGGGCGCCTCACCGCAAATAAAGCTAAATATAGATCATTGATCTATTTTTAGCCTCATTCCCTGGGGTTTTGCAGCGAGGAGCAGCCTGCATTAGCACAGCTCCTTGCTGCAAAATGTTTTAACCCCTTCAGAAGGATTTACATCGTTGGACGTTACAGATCTGCGGAGGGTAAGTATATTGTTGGTTTATTATGTTTTTTTACTCACAGAACGAGGGTCTTCAGTGACTGGATTGGGCGTTGAATAAAATACTGCAACACCCATTGTTTTTATTTCATTAAAATAATTTTAAATAATGTGTTTGTGTTTTATTTAACCCTTCACTACAATTGGATTAATAATGGATAGGTGTCATAATTGACGCCTCTCCATTATTAATTAGGCTTAATGTCCCCTTACAATAGCAAGGTGGCATTAACCCTTCATTACCCCATATCCCACCGCTACACGGGAATGGGAAGAGAGTGGCCAAGTGCCAGAATAGGCGCATCTTCCAGATGTGCATTTTCTGGGGTGGCTGGGGGCAGATATTTTTAGCCAGGGGGGGGCCAATAACCATGGACCCTCTCCAGGCTATTAATATCTGCCCTCAGTCACTGGCTTTACTACTCTGGCGGAGAAAATTGCGCGGGAGCCCACGCCAATTTTTTCCGCCATTTAACCCTTTATTTTAAGAGCTAGAACGGCCAAATTTTGCAGATACACACTACTGACATTAGTAGTGTGGAATCTGCAAAAAAAAATGGAGAGAAGACATGGTTTACTGTATGTAAACCATGTCTCAAATCATGTCGGGTTTTAGGAAGGAGAAGGAAAAAGCCGGTAATTGAATTACCGGCTTTCAAGCTGTCTAGCGCTGGAATAAATATTAATATATATACATATATGTGTCTCACTGACATATATACAGTGGGGCAAAAAAGTATTTAGTCAGTCAGCAATAGTGCAAGTTCCACCACTTAAAAAGATGAGAGGCGTCGGTAATTTACATCATTGGTAGACCTCAACTATGGGAGACAAACTGAGAAAAAAAAATCCAGAAAATCACATTGTCTGTTTTTTTAACATTTTATTTGCATATTATGGTGGAAAATAAGTATTTGGTCAGAAGCAAAATTTCATCTCAATACTTTGTAATATATCCTTTGTTGGCAATGACAGAGGTCAAACGTTTTCTGTAAGTCTTCACAAGGTTGCCACACACTGTTGTTGGTATGTTGCCCCATTCCTCCATTCAGATCTCCTCTAGAGCAGTGATGTTTTTGGCTTTTCGCTTGGCAACACGGACTTTCAACTCCCTCCAAAGGTTTTCTATAGAGTTGAGATCTGGAGACTGGCTAGGCCACTCCAGGACCTTGAAATGCTTCTTACGAAGCCACTCCTTCGTTGCCCTGGCGGTGTGCTTTGGATCATTGTCATGTTGAAAGACCCAGCCACGTTTCATCTTCAATGCCCTTGCTGATGGAAGGAGGTTTGCACTCAAAATCTCACGATACATGGCCCCATTCATTCTTTCATGTACCCGGATCAGTCGTCCTAGCCCCTTTGCAGAGAAACAGCCCCAAAGCATGATGTTTCCACCACCATGCTTTACAGTAGGTATGGTGTTTGATGGATGCAACTCAGTATTATTTTTCCTCCAAACACGACAAGTTGTGTTTCTACCAAACAGTTCCAGTTTGGTTTCATCAGACCATAGGACATTCTCCCAAAACTCCTCTGGATCATCCAAATGCTCTCTAGCAAACTTCAGACGGGCCCAGACATGTACTGGCTTAAGCAGTGGGACACGTCTGGCACTGCAGGATCTGAGAACATGGTGGCATAGTGTGTTACTTATGGTAGGCCTTGTTACATTGGTCCCAGCTCTCTGCAGTTCATTCACTAGGTCCCCCCGCGTAGTTCTGGGATTTTTGCTCACCGTTCTTGTGATCATTCTGACCCCACGGGGTGGGATTTTGCGTGGAGCCCCAGATCGAGGGAGATTATCAGTGGTCTTGTATGTCTTCCATTTTCTAATTATTGCTCCCACTGTTGTTTTCTTCACTCCAATCTGGTTGGCTATTGCAGATTCAGTCTTCCCAGCCTGGTGCAGGGCTACAATTTTGTTTCTGGTGTCCTTTGACAGCTCTTTGGTCTTCACCATAGTGGAGTTTGGAGTCAGACTGTTTGAGGGTGTGCACAGGTGTCTTTTTATACTGATAACAAGTTTAAACAGGTGCCATTACTACAGATAATGAGTGGAGGAAAGAGGAGACTCTTAAAGAAGAAGTTACAGGTCTGTGAGAGCCAGAAATCTTGATTGTTTGTTTCTGACCAAATACTTATTTTCCACCATAATATGCAAAAAAAATGATAAAAAAACAGACAATGTGATTTTCTGGATTTTTTTTTCTCAGTTTGTCTCCCATAGTTGAGGTCTACCTATGATGTAAATTACAGACGCCTCTCATCTTTTTAAGTGGTGGAACTTGCACTATTGCTGACTGACTAAATACTTTTTTGCCCCACTGTATATATATATACCTATTCTATGTGTACACATTTATTCTACCTATTCTACTGTAAGCTGTCAGTGTGATTTTACTGTACACCGCACTGAATTACCGGCTTTTCTCTCTAATATATGTGTCTACTGACATATATATATATATATATATATATATATATATAGACAGTATATATATATTTTCTTTTCTTTTTGGGACACATGGATCACTTCTATAGCGGTATGTTAGCCTGCGAGAAAACCACGCAGTACGGATGCCATACGGATTACATACGGAGGATGCCATGCGCAAAAAACGCTGACACACCCTGCCTACGGAGGAGCTACGGACCACTTTTTTCGGGACTTTTCAGTGTATTACGGCCGTAATATACGGACCGTATTGTTTTACGCTGTGTGTGACGCCGGCCTTATACCGCCATATCCTGACGGGGAGATTTATTCATATCTATACATATATATATTTTTTGTGCTGTGTGGTTCCTGCATGTGTGCACACCTGCTGATTTTACCATTGTCATTTTTTGGTTTCATATATTGCATGTCATCTCTTGGCCTGATGGATTTTTTGTCCCTTATTATTATGTATTAATAAAGTATTTTTCACTTTTATATGCATATTGGACTGTTTTGGTCGTTTTTCTGGGCTTTTTTTGCCATGTCTTTTTTCTAGTGTTCTGTTTAGCGATTAGTCCGTATTAAATAGTCCTCTTCACTCAGCTGGCTACTTTCCATGATTAATGTTTACACTTTCTATCATTTATTTACCTATATGGTGCCATGCTGATTGTTTTTGTAAGTATCGTTTTTGCTTATGGTGTACACAGGCGCGGTCCCGTCCTCTTAAAAGGACAGAGAGCGCTGTCCTAAATTGTCCCCAGCCAATGGTTGGGAGGCACTCAATATTTAAGGCACCTCCACCTGAAGGGTGGTGCCTGTGCAATGTAGTAAGTTTGTTCTTAAACACTCTTATCAGTTCTCGGGTCCCAGTGTTCATATTCCTGTATACCTGCCTATCAGCCGTATCCGCCTGCCTATCTATAAGCTGTGCCAGACCGTCTGTGTATCAACTGGACCAGTCCGCACCTGTCAGTGTCCTTCTGTACCTCTGCTGATCCCGCACGCACCTACCAGGGCTTATCTCTGCATCAGTCGGTCCCACACACACCAGCCAGTGCTCATCTATTCACCAGCCGGTCCTGCACACACCTGCCAGTGTGTATCTGTATATCAGCTGGTCCAGTCTGTATCTGTGGTGCCTGTATTCCTACAGTACCTGCCTTCATCCATTTCTTCTTCCGGGCCGTCCTTGCTACCCGGGGTCAGCTGCCATCTACCCAAGGTCAGTCCTGCTATTATTATTATTAATTTATATAGCACCATTAATTCCATGGTGCTGTACATGAGAAGGGGTTACATCAAAATACAAATATCACTTACAGTAAACAAAACTAACAATGACAGACTGATACAGAGGGGCGAGGACCCTGCCCTTGCGGGTTTACATTCTACAGGATTATGGGGAAGGAGACAGTAGGTCGAGGGTTGCAGTAGCTCCAATGGTGTTGAGGTGGCCGAGTGGTATTTACAGGCTGTAAGCTTCCTTGAAGAGGTGGGTTTTCAGATTCCTTTTGAAGGATCCAAAAGTAGTGGATAACCGGATCTGTTGGGGCACTGAATTCCAGAGGATGGGGGATATTCGGGAGAAGTCATGGAGGCGATTGAGTAAGGAGCGAATAAGCGTGGAGGAAAGGAGGAGGTCTTGGGGGGACCGGAGATTACGTTAGGGAAGATATTGAGAGATTAGTGTGGAAATATACGGAGGAGAAAGATTATTGATGGCTTTGTAGGTCAGTGTTAGTAATTTAAACTGGATACGCTGGGAAATTGGGAGCCAGTGAAGGGATTTGCAAAGAGTGGAAGCAGGAGTGTAGCGAGGAGAGAGATTAATTAGTCGGGCAGCAGAGTTAAGGATGGACTGGAGGGGTGCGAGAGTGTTAGAAGGTAGGCCACAGAGGAGTATGTTGCAGTAGTCGAGGCGGGAGATGATTAGGGCATGCACGAGCATTTTGGTAGAGTGTGGGTTGAGGAAAGGACGGATTCTGGAAATATTTTTGAGGCGACAGGAGGTGGCGAGAGCTTGGATGTGCAGTTTGAAGGACAGGGCAGAGTCAAGGGTTACTCCGTGGCAGCGGATTTTGGGGACAGGGGAAAGTGTGATTTCATTTATTTTGATTGATAGATCAGGTAGGGAAGATATGCGTGATGGAGGAAGGATAATGAGTTCAGATTTGTCCACATTGAGCTTGAGGAAGCGAGAGGAGAAGAAGGAGGATATGGCCGATAGACACTCTGGGATTCTGGAGAGCAGAGAGGTGACATCTGGGCCAGAGAGGTAGATCTGAGTGTCATCGGCATATAGATCGTACTGGAAGCCATAGGACCTTATGAGTTGTCCCAGGCCGAGTGTATAGATTGAGAAGAGTAAGGGTCCTAGGACAGAGCCTTGAGGGACACCAACAGAGAGGGGGCGAGATGAAGAGGTAGTGTGGGAGTGGGAGACGCTAAATGTGCGGTTGGCAAGGTATGAGGAGATCCAAGATAGGGCAACGTCTTTGACCCCAAAGGAAGAGAGGATCTGTAGTAGGAGGCAGTGGTCAACTGTGTCGAAGGCAGAGGACAGGTCTAGGAGGAGTATAGAGAATTGTCTGTTAGCTTTAGCTGTAAGTAAGTCGTTAGTAATTTTGGTCAGGGCAGTCTCAGTGGAATGGTGGGGACGGAAGCCAGATTGTAGGTTATCAAAGAGAGAGTTAGATGCAAAGTGTGAAGAAAGTTCAGCATGCACGTGCTGCTAAAGGATTTTGGAAGCAAATAAGAGCATAAATATGGGGCGATAGCTGGACATACCGCTTGGGTCAAGGGATGACTTTTTGAGGATAGGTGTGATTGTGGCATGTTTGAAGGCAGAAGGGAAGGTACCAGAAGTTAGTGAAAGGTTGAAGAGATGGATTAGGGATGGGATTAGTGTGGTGGTGAGGTTGGGGAGGAGGTGGGATGGGGTCAAGTGCACAGGTGCTATAGCACCTAGTCCCACCTCCTTTGTCTCTCCTCGATCACAGTAGTGACGCAGATGTGTATTCAAGGTCGGATTTACTGAGGAACCTAGTTATGCCCCTCCAGGCTTTCCTCGGTCCTTGGCACAGTGGTTGCACCACCCAGTTATTTACATATGGCTTCCTTGTACAGCATTTTATATATGTTTTTATCAATTTTTCAATAAAGTTGTTCACTTTTGCATTTATGTATAGTCTTTGTCAGGCTTGTTACGTTGGGGTCTTTGCCACATAGGTCTAGTTAAAGAACCAGCATTCTTCAGAATCCCTGTGACCCCATCACTTCTCCACATAACAAGGCTTAGCGCATGGATTCAGAACAGAAGACAGAACTTATTACATGGAGTCTCATATAATGAGAACAGTCCCAATGCTTAATAAATACTAAAAGTAGATAACAAATGACATTCAGCAAAACGTTGCAAACAAGTTTCTTAAAGTAAAATAAAACAAACCAGAACTCTCTTCCCTCTTGTCTCTCTCTTACCTCCCATCTTCTCTCTTTCTCTTCCCTCCCGTCTCCTCTTTCTCTTACCTCCTGTCTCTCTCGTCTTCCTTCTCTTGTTCCTCCTTTCTTCCCTCTTTTCTATCTTTCCTTCTTCCTGGTTGACTCTGGCTCCGCCCCTCCCTGTAGCCCCGCCTCTATCATGTGACCCCACAGGCTGATAGCTGTGAGGCTGTAGAGGAGGGAGCAGCTGTGAGGCGTCCTGTCTCCTCTGCTGACTGCAGGCTGTGGTGATTCCTGCTACACTGCACCAAATACTCAGCAGTGAAGGACACTCACTTCAGGAGACTCTCCGATCTCTTCCCGGATTTCAGCTCCATGAAGGAGGAAGAGAAAACACAGATCCTGCTGGTAGAAGAAGAGAGCGCAGTGGAGTTAGCAGCACAGTATGTGAGCACATGCTACAAGCTGTAAGAAAGACAACTATGATATGCCATGGACTGCCTTACCCCCACCCTCTGCCCCTTCCATCACTCCTACAGTCCCTATCCCTATTCTCTACTCAGCAGTGCTCCCCAACTCCGGTCCTCAAGAGCCACCAACAGGTCATGTTTTCAGGATTTCCTTAGTATTGCACAGGTGATTGAATGCTTGCCTGTCCAGGTGATGCAATTATCACCTGTGCAATACTAAGGAAATCCTGAAAACATGACCTGTTGGTGGCTCTTGAGGACCGGAGTTGGGGAACACTGCGCCTACTGTATACTTGCTTTCACAAAACTAATGTTTATTTTTTTCTGTCAATAAAGATTCATTGAATTTGACTCCTTCCTCTCTGTGTCTGGACTGCAGTGCTGAGCTCTATCTTTCGGGGGCTGCACAGCGCTGAGCGCTATCTGTCGGGGGGCCTACCCAGCGCCGAGCTCTGTCAGGGGGGTTGCATGACACTGAGCGCTCTCTGTTGGGGGCCTGCCCAGCAGCAAGCGTTATTTGTCAGGGGCCTGCCCAGTGCCGAGTGCTGTCTGTCAGTGGGGGCTGCACAGCGCTGAGCGCTATCTGTTAAGGGGGCTGCACAGCGCTGAGCGCTATCTGTTGGGGGGCTGCACAATGCTGTCTGTTGGGACACCTGTGCAGTGCCGAACCCTGTCGTGGGAAACTGCATGGGGTCGAGTGCTGTCTGTCAATGGGAGCTGCACAGCGCCGAGCCTTGTCTGTCGGGGGAAACCGCATGGCGCTGAGCACTGACTGTCGAAACGAGCTGTGCGGTGCTGTCCGCTGTCTTTCGGGTGGGCTACACAGCGCCGAGCGCTATCTGTCGGTGTCCTGCCCAGCACCGAGCGCTGTCTGTTGGTGAGGCTGCACAGCGCTGAGGCATCGGTTTTGGGGGGAGAGGGGGTGATAATGCTTCGTAGCGCCCTCTCTGGTTTTTAGTTGCATATTTGCTGATTTGTTCTTTCTGTGTTTTTTCTTCTTTGAGGTGTGAATTATCTTTCTGCAGCCTTTGGAGTGACTGTTCCATTTCATGCAGGTCTGTTTTCACCCTTGATATTTACTCCCTCAGTTGGTCATTTGCATTTTTCACACCTTGGCTTCTTTGAATTGGATAAACTGCCTTTCTAGTTGGGAGAGGCAGCCTCTGAGTGTATCTTTGGGGGGCTGTGATGTAGATGGTGTGGGGGACAGCTGGGGACCCTGCCTGCTGTGATCTAGTCAGCAGTGCTTGTCCTTCCTCTCTACCTCAGGGTTATAACTTGGTTCTTAATACCGGAATTGTTGAAATTCCTCTTGGATTCTGTTCCTTGAACCAGGATAGTTCCATTGTTAGAAATGTTTCTGGAGAGATTGAGGGTATGTGCACATGTCTGGAATGCATGCAGAATTTTCCTCAGATAAACCTGAGGTTTTCCGCAGGAATTCTGCATGCGGATTTTTTTTCGTTTTTTTCGCGTTTCTTTTTGCGGATTTTTTGCATTTTTTCCAAGACACTAATATAATGGGAAATCCGCATAACATCCGCAAAAATAATGAACATGATGCTTCTTTTTCCAGAATGCGTTTTTTTTTTTTTGCGGAAAAAAATGCATCATGTGCACACAAATTGCGGAATGCATTCTAAATGATAGGATGATAAATGCATGCGTTTTTATAGTGTATTTATCGCAAAAAACCACGCAAAAAACGTGAAAATTCCGGAACGTTTGCACTTACCCTAGTCTCAGGGTCCTCCTCATCCAGTACTCTAAATTATTTGCCCTGCTGATGCCCCACATTTTTACTTTCTTGTAATGTTTGCTGAGAGTTTGGTTGGTCCCAGCTTTCATGGAGCCGAGTAGAATAACACATTATTTTTTGTCTCTTGCTCATTAAGGTCTCTGGACTTTTCCTGATGGTGTCCATTTTAGTGGCTTTTCTCACTTCCATGGATCTGGCAATCTCAGGGAAGGTTCACTAATGCGTTGGGCGCCCTGCTGGCTCCACCTGCTGTGTGCCTCTCTTTCTTTCTCTTCTTCATTGCATTATCTGCAATGTTCCTCTGACCATGGTTGTGTACATGAAGATTTATCCCATTGGTCATTATTATGTTTAATCTCACAAACATGTAATCCTTTATAATTATTATTATTATTTATATAGCACCATTGATTCCATGGTGCTGTACATGAGAAGGGGTTATATACAAATTACAGATATCACTTACAGTAAACAAACTAACAAAGACAGACTGATACAGAGGGATGAGGACCCTGCCCTTGCGGGCTTAAGGCCCCTTCACATTAAGATTAGACAACCAAAAAGAGCACAATATCCTAAAAAAATATTTTATTAATGATATCTAAAATATATAATAAAGAAAAATATACTTAAATGTATGCTACCGACATCAACCACCTGGGTTTCGGGAAAGGTAGGAAAAAATGCAGGAAATAGTAACAAATGTATTCCTGAAGCAGTCCCTGTTAGGTGGCCCTAGAATATCTTACACCTACCTAACAGCGGAGGTTGGCACCCTAAATATCGATGTGGCGCCCCCGCTCCACGTCGACTGTCCCTTCTTGCCCTAACTGGGCCCTACCAACTACCCACGCCCAGGAGCCCCACAGACATACACACAAATTGACCAGACAGGTCACACTAACCAAAAACGTGAAAAAAATTGTGAAAAAAAGTGTAACAAAAACCTACTAGAAAACTGCAGCAGAAAAATAGTGCTGCGAAAAAGTCCACTAAATTACATGTACCCCAGGGCTATGTCAGCCAAACTGGTATATATATTGCTCAAAAAATAAATAATAATACACAAGCAATAAACAAAACCAGGATTATGGGGTACAGTAGAGCACCACTCCTGTGCTCATAAATGCTTCAGAGGTCATAAAAAGTAAGAACGCCGATTCAGCGATGTCAGCAGGAAGTCCAGCGACGAAATAAAGTTCTGGACTTTCTGCAGCGACCAACGACATCACAGCAGGATTCTGATCGCTGCTGTGTGTCAAACTGAATGATATCACTAGCCAGGACGCTGCAACGTCACGGATCACTAGCGATATCGTTTAGTGTGACGGTACCTTTAGCACGAGGAAATTAGCATCTACCTCACGGGATTTTTTTCTTACTCCCAGTCCGAAGAATGTCTTGTTATAGGATGAAGTCGATAGATATATGTCTCCCTTCAACTATAACTACAAAAGAATCCTCACTCACTTCTGACTAGAAAATACATGGACAGTAACTGAATTCAGACTCCTGTTCTGAAAGAGAAGAAATACTAGGCCAATCTGAGCATAGCTGCTCCCTTGGCTAAGCCAAGTTGCAAAGACTGAGGCAAAGGAGGCTGGATCTGAGGCCAGAGACATTAGGATTTTCTAACTGGAGTCGAGGCTAGAAGCACAAATTGTGAAGTACGAGGCACAAAGCCAGAAGCAGGATGCCAGAGTCTCAAAGGTACTGAGCCAGAGGCAGAAAGAGAGAGGCATGAAGCCACAAGGCGCTAAGAGGCATAAGGAAGCCAAGAGGTGCTACAAGGCACCATGAGGTCTAGAGGTGCTACAATGCACCAGGAGGTCCAAAGAAGCTAGGAGGCCCAGACGTGCTACGAAGTACAGAGGTGCTATGCGTAGACTTCAGCGAATATCTTCGATTCCCCACTTATTCGGAAAGCTATAGCGCTTGCCGAATAAGCTGGAGAGTGAACCCGACTTCCTGGATCGCAGTGGCTGAACCGCTGATCACTGCAGCAGCTGCATGTATCACGGCCTGTGTGTTAGGCTCTCCATGCATGTGCTGTGCCTGTCACACAGCTGTGACACATGCAGCTGCGGCGGCGATAAGCGGTTCAGCCACTGCGATCCAGGAAGCCAGGTTTCTTCTCCAGCTTATTCGGCAAGCGCTATAGCTTGCTGAATAAGCGGGGAACCAAAGTTATTTGTTCAACTCTACTTATGAGGCACAGACTAGGGCCTTGCTTGCAAGATCAGACTCTGAGCTGCATTTAAGAAAGCATTCATCTGAATTCAGGAAAAACATCAGTATTCTTATGCTCCACAAGATAAGATATCTTGACTCTAGTAGCAACCTCTCATGAGACAGTCCCCTGTGGGGACAGGAAAAACACTAGAGGTGGGAAGGGCCTTTTAGGCCATGTGCACAAGTTACAGAATGGCAGCGGAAATTTACACGGCAATACTGCAACTCCCTGCCGCGGGTATAAGGCATGCAGAATTGGCATGCAGATTCCCGCTAAACACTAGCGCTTTGCAAGCGCAATTAGCTTTCAGAATGCTAGCATTTTCCAAGCGATATCTTGAGAGACCGCTACGTCATCACAGGTCATTGTCGCAAGGCATTACTGAGAACGAGAGCATCGCGAGGAGCGGGAAGGCTGCGAGGGCCACCGGAAGGTGAGAATATCACGATTTGTTATTTTACCGGTAATTCTTTTTTAACAGGTATATGGTTCCCAGGGCCTGGAGGAGAGTCTCCTCTCCTCCACCCTGGGTATCAACCGCACATGATCCGCTTACTTCCCGCATGGGGCCATGCCTACCATGCTGGAAGTAAGCGAATTAATGTATTCCTATGTGTGCGCAATCCCCGCGATTTTTTCCGGAATGCGATTGTGCAGCGGGAAAAAACGCATGTGCACAAAAAATGCGGAATGCATTAAAAATGATGGGATGCTTATGTAAGTGTTTTTTAAGCGTTTTTTCGATGGAAAACGGATGAAAAAAATGCTAAAAATCCTGAAAGTGTGCACATATCCTTAATCTCTCTGTGATTCTGTCCTGTCACAGGTCAAGGACGGGCTACGTCCTAATGTGCTGTCCAGAGAGATGTACTAGAGTATAAGTTTTGTAAATTGCAATAAAATGATGAAAACTTGCTGTTAAACTTTGAACCATTCTGACAAAATAAAAGGACATTTGAAGAAATATGGTGGCATAATAAAACTTAAGGTAAATTTTATTAACTTTTCTATGTAGAATAAGTATTTGGTTTACGGGTGTAAACAAAGTTTGAATATTGGAAATGTTTCAAAGTTTTTTCTCAAATTTCTTAAATTTTAATAAAAGCAAAAGGTATTGATTTAAATTTACGAGTACTAAGAACATGAAATACAATGTGTCAGGAAAAAAATGCTTTCCAGGTAACTTGGATAAGTTGAAAAATGTCATTGTTATTCAGACAATAAAGTGACATGTAAGATTTGAAAAATTGGGCTTGGTTACAAAGAGGTTAAAATGGCTTATTCCCAGTGTGAATTCTCTGATGTCTAACAAGATGTGATTTCGTGGTAAAACATGTTGCACATTCTGAACATGAGAATGGCTTCTCTCCTGTGTGAATTCTCTCATGTGTAACAAGATGAGATTTGTTATTAAAAGATTTCCCACATTCTAAACATGAGAATGGCTTTTCTCCGGTGTGAATTCTCTTGTGTCTAATAAGATGACATTTATGAGTAAAACATTTCCCACATTCTAAACAAGAGAATGGCTTCTCTCCGGAGTGAACTCGCTTGTGTCTAATAAGATAAGATCTATTAGAATAACATTTCCCACATTGTGAGCAAGAAAATGGCTTCTCTCCTGTGTGATATCTCTGATGTGTAACAAGGTTTGATTTTTCTGTAAAACATTTTCCACATTCAAAACATGAAAATGGTTTCTCTCCTGTGTGAATTCTTTCATGTATAATAAGATAAGATTTCCTATTATAACGTTTCCCACATACCGAACATGAATATGGCTTCTCTCCTGTGTGGGATCTCACATGTATAACAAGAAATGATTTATCTTTAAAACATTTTCCACATACTGAACATGAAAATGGCTTCACTCCTGTGTGATTTCTCTGATGTATAATGAGTTGAGATTTTTTAGTAAAACATTTCCCACATTCTGAGCATGAATATGGCTTCTCTCCGGTGTGATTTTTCTGATGTACAACAAGAGTGGATTTATCTGTAAAACATTTCCCACACTCTGAGCATGAATATGGCTTCTCTCCTGTGTGACTTCTCTGATGTACAACAAGATTTGATTTATCTGTAAAACATTTTCCACATTCTGAACACGAAAATGGCTTTTCTCCTGTGTGATTTCTGTGATGTATAACAAGACTTGATTTCTCTGTAAAACATTTCCCACATTCTAAGCATGAATATGGCTTTTCTCCTGTGTGATTTCTCTGATGTACAACAAGATTTGATTTATCTATAAAACATTTTCCACATTCTGAACATGAAAATGGCTTCTCTCCTGTGTGAGTTCTCTCATGTACAACAAGACTTGCTTTCTGAGTAAAACACTTCCCACATTCTGAGCAACAAAATTGCTTCACTGCTGTGTGAGTTCTCCAATGTTTAGTAAATTTTGTTTTATCGGTGAAACATTTCTCACATTCTGGGCACGAAATTTGTTTCTTTATTGTGGACACGCTTTTATTTTCCACCATTCTTTTACTTTTCTTAACACTCTGTGATAAATTAGGAGATGGTTCTTTGCTAAGAAGGGTTGAGGGTATATCTGAGATGTTGTCATGCTCTTCATAGGTTTCTTGTTTGAAGCCATCATCTTCTGCTTTAAAATACGAAGATATCAGTTGTCCTTCGGAGCTCCTATTATACTCATCTGCCAAGAATAAAAGTGATTTGATGTTTTCACAAAACCTTAAAAACATATTCATCTACCTACGAAAATTACAAGTTTAAAAAGTTAAAACTTTCATACATATTGTAACGTGTATAGCAAAAGTCCAAAAGTTTGAACACACCTTCTCATTTAAAGATTTTTCTGTATTTTCATGACCATTAAAATTGTACATTCACTCTGAAGGCATCAAAACTATGAAATAACACATGTGGAATTATATACTGAACTTAAAAAGTGTGAAACAACTGAAATTATGTCTTATATTCTAGGTTCTTCAAAGTAGCCACCTTTTGCTTTGAGGACTGCTTTGGACACTCTTGGCATTCTCTTGATGAGCTTCAAGAGGTAGTCACTGGGAATGGTTGTCACTTCACAGGTGTGCCCTGTCAGGTTTAATAAGTGGGATTTCTTGCCTTATAAATGGGGTTGGGACCATCAGTTGTGTTGAGCAGAAGTCTGGTGGATACACAGCTGATCGTCCTACTGAATAGACTGTTAGAATTTGTATTATGGCAAGAAAAAAGCAGCTAAGTAAAGAAAAACGAGTGTCCATCATTACTTTAAGAAATGAAGGTCAGTCAAACATCTGCATGACACTGAAAGAGGCCTATTATAAAATAATAACAAGATGGTATTATACTCCGGGTCGCCTTTCTCATCTGCCGTCAGGAGGATCTCCATTATGCTGGAGAGAATGTGGAGAGCGTGGAAGTTTGCTACATGTGTTTTGGTCATGCCCCCGGGTAAAACCCCTATGGAGGCAAGCCATAAAATTAATTAACAAATTATTAACAGGTAATATTATAGTTACCCCTGCAATGGCCTTGTTGTCCCTGAACTGGGAAAAAATAGACACAAATGTGAGATCTCTTATCATCCATATCTGCCTTGTGGTCAAACAAATCATAGCTTTCCATTGGAAGAATCCGACTTTACCGGCTTTTACTGAAATTATAGACCAAATTAACTTACACAAGACATACGAAGAAAACTTCGCAATAGTAAATAATTACTATACGAAACATGATAGGAAATGGAAGAAATGGGTTGAGGTAAACTCCAATCTATCGCATTAAAGGAAAGATGATGGCTTCTACATACCTGTGAGGTTATTACGACTTATTATATGCTCTTTGCTATTATTATATGCTAATATATGTTACTATATGTTAATCTGTTAAAAATTGTTAATCATTATCAAATTTTGTTTAAAATGGACAGTGTGTCCACAATGTTGTTCTTACCTTTCCCCAAACCCCCCCCCACCTCCTTCCCCTATTCCCTTGTGAGCTGACTCCACATGCTAATATTAAATTTCAAAGATATAATAAAATTATTTGAATAAGTATGATCACAGTTTACCATTCCCCAAACCCATCTCCCCTACCTCCCTCCCTCTCCTTACCCTTATTCCCTTGCGAGCTGACTATATGATTATTTCCACATGCTAATGTTAAATTTCAAAGTTATAATAAAAATTATTTGAACAGAAATGAAGGTCAGTCAGTCCGAAAAATTGGGAAAACTTTGAAAGTGTCCCCAAGTGCAGTGGCAAAAACCATCAAGCGCTACAAAGAAACTGGCTCACATGAGGACCGCCCCAGGAAAGGAAGACCAAGAGTCACCTCTGTTTCTGAGGATAAGTTTATCCGAGTCACCAGCCTCAGAAATCGCAGGTTAACAGCAGCTCAGATTAGAGACCAGGTCAATGCCACACAGAGTTCTAGCAGCAGACACATCTCTACAACTGTTAAGAGGAGACTTTGTGCAGCAGGCCTTCATGGTAAAATAACTGCTAGGAAACCACTGCTAAGGACCGGCAACAAGCAGAAGAGACTTGTTTGGGCTAAAAAACACAAGGAATGGACATTAGACCAGTGGAAATCTGTGCTTTGGTCTGATGAGTCCAAATTTGAGATCTTTGGTTCCAACCACCCTGTCTTTGTGCGACACAGAAAAGGTGAACGGATGGACTCTACATGCCTGGTTCCCACTGTGAAGCATGGAGGAGGAGGTGTGATGGTGTGGGGGGGCTTTGCTGGTGACACTGTTGGGGATTTATTCAAAATTGAAGGTATACTGAACCAGCATGGCTACCACAGCATCATGCAGCGGCATGCTATTCCATCCGGTTTGCGTTTAGTTGGACCATCATTTATTTTTCAACAGGACAATGACCCCAAACACACCTCCAGGCTGTGTAAGGGCTATTTGACCAAGAAGGAGAGTGATGGGGTGCTACGCCAGATGACCTGGCCCCAAGTCACCAGACATGAACCCAATCGAGATGGTTTGGGGTGAGCTGGACGCAGAGTGGAGGCAAAAGGGACAACAAGTGCTAAGCATCTCTGGGAACTCCTTCAAGATTGTTGGTAGACCATTCCTGTTGACTACCTCTTGAAGATCATCAAGAGAATGCCAAGAGTGTGCAAAGCAGTCATCAAACCAAAAGCTGGCTACTTTGAAGAACCTAGAATATAAGACATAATTTCAGTTGTTTCACACTTTTTTGTTAAGTATATAATTCCACATGTGTTAATTAGGGTTGAGCGACCTTTATTTTTTAGGGTCGACTATCTCAAAAGTCGAGTAAAATCGGCCGATTATCGCGAAAAGTCGGGGATCGACCGAAACACGAAACCCAATGCAAAGTCAATGGGAAATATCTCTCTCTCTTTGCAAATCGCTACAGCACACAAGCGAGAAGATGGCGATAGGCGTCCACGCCCCTAAGAACTATGTCATCACTCTGCCCACGCTCCTTCATTGGCTGAAAAAAATTGCGACTTTGGCACGAAGATCGCCGACCGCATGGCCAATCCCACACTAGGATCGGGTCGGGTTTCATGAAACCCGACTTTGCCAAAAGTCGGCGATTTTTTAATTTGTCCGATCCGTTTCGCTCAAGCCTAGTGTTAATTCATAGTTTTGATGCCTTCAGTGTGAATGTTCAATTTTCATAGTCATTAAAATACAGAAAAATCTTTAAATGAGAAGGTGTGTCCAAACTTTTGGTCTGTACTAATTTACACACACACACACACACACACACACACACACACACACACACACACACACACACACACACACACACACACACATATATACATATATATATATATATATATATATATATATATATATATATATATAAAATTGGAACAGCACAATGCTCACCGGTGGGTGCCTGGCCTCCCGGGCAGAATGGTCCACTCATCTGCCCACATAAATACAAAAATCAGCAAATGAAGGCAGCACTCCAAGTCTTCATGAAGGTAAAAATGTGTCTTTTATTGAACCCACATCTCTGTGCGACGTTTCGGCTCACACTGAGCCTTTTTGGAGTGCTGCCTTCATTTGCTGATATATAAATATATATATACAGTGGGGCAAAAAAGTATTTAGTCAGTCAGCAATAGTGCAAGTTCAACCACTTAAACAGATGAGAGGCGTCTGTAATTTACATCATAGGTAGACCTCAACTATGGGAGACAAACTGAGAAAAAAAAATCCAGAAAATCACATTGTCTGTTTTTTTAACATTTTATTTGCATATTATGGTGGAAAATAAGTATTTGGTCAGAAACAAAATTTCATCTCAATACTTTGTAATATATCCTTTGTTGGCAATGACAGAGGTCAAACGTTTTCTGTAAGTCTTCACAAGGTTGCCACACACTGTTGTTGGTATGTTGGCCCATTCCTCCATGCAGATCTCCTCTAGAACAGTGATGTTTTTGGCTTTTCGCTTGGCAACACGGACTTTCAACTCCCTCCAAAGGTTTTCTATAGGGTTGAGATCTGGAGACTGGCTAGGCCACTCCAGGACCTTGAAATGCTTCTTACGAAGCCACTCCTTCGTTGCCCTGGCGGTGTGCTTTGGATCATTGTCATGTTGAAAGACCCAGCCACGTTTCATCTTCAATGCCCTTGCTGATGGAAGGAGGTTTGCACTCAAAATCTCACAATACATGGCCCCATTCATTCTTTCATGTACCCGGATCAGTCGTCCTGGCCCCTTTGCAGAGAAACAGCCCCAAAGCATGATGTTTCCACCACCATGCTTTACAGTAGGTATGGTGTTTGATGGATGCAACTCAGTATTCTTTTTCCTCCAAACACGACAAGTTGTGTTTCTAAAAACAGTTCCAGTTTGGTTTCATCAGACCATAGGACATTCTCCCAAAACTCCTCTGGATCATCCAAATGCTCTCTAGCAAACTTCAGACGGGCCCGGACATGTACTGGCTTAAGCAGTGGGACACGTCTGGCACTGCAGAATCTGAGTCCATGGTGGCATAGTGTGTTACTTATGGTAGGCCTTGTTACATTGGTCCCAGCTCTCTGCAGTTCATTCACTAGGTCCCCCCACGTGGTTCTGGGATTTTTGCTCACCGTTCTTGTGATCATTCTGACCCCACGGGGTGGGATTTTGCGTGGAGCCCCAGATCGAGGGAGATTATCAGTGGTCTTGTATGTCTTCCATTTTCTAATTATTGCTCCCACTGTTGATTTCTTCACTCCAAGCTGGTTGGCTATTGCAGATTCAGTCTTCCCAGCCTGGTGCAGGGCTACAATTTTGTTTCTGGTGTCCTTTGACAGCTCTTTGGTCTTCACCATAGTGGAGTTTGGAGTCAGACTGTTTGAGGGTGTGCACAGGTGTCTTTTTATACAGATAACAAGTTTAAACAGGTGCCATTACTACAGGTAATGAGTGGAGGAAAGAGGAGACTCTTAAAGAAGAAGTTACAGGTCTGTGAGAGACAGAAATCTTGATTGTTTGTTTCTGACCAAATACTTATTTTCCACCATAATATGCAAATAAATTGTTAAAAAAACAGACAATGTGATTTTCTGGATTTTTTTTTCTCAGTTTGTCTCCCATAGTTGAGGTCTACCTATGATGTAAATTACAGACGCCTCTCATCTTTTTAAGTGGTGGAACTTGCACTATTGCTGACTGACTAAATACTTTTTTGCCCCACTGTATATATATATATATATATATATATATATATATATATATATATATATATATATATATATATATATATATATATATACACACACACACACATATACACACAGCGAATCCGTTGTGTACATATAAAATGTTCTGCAATAATAAAAATGCATGAGAGAACAGAAACAAACCATCATTGCTCCATCACAATGAAAGCTAATAAGCCCCAATCGACAATTATATTCTTTGCAGCTGCTCACTTTCAGTCTTCAGGGGAGGTAGACAGTTGTAGCCATCATCTCTCTCTGAACAGTGAGTTAGATCTCCCTTTGGCTATGTGCACACGTTGCGGATTTACTGCGGATCCACAGCGGTTTTTTCCACGCAGAAACGCTGCAGATCCGCAAAGTGATTTACAGTACAATGTAAATCAATAGAAACAAAAATGCTGTGCTAATGGTGTAGAAAATTCCACACGGAAAAGGCAGCGGATTGAAAGAAGGAGCATGTTACTTCTTTTGTGCAGATCTGCAGCGTTTCTGCACCAATTCCATTATAGAAATCCGCAGGGGTAAAAAAGACATGAAATCCACACTGAATCCGTAGGAAAGACGCACATCTCCATCTGCGCACGCGCGGCATTCCGCGGCCATTTTCCTGAAGCCCCGGGCAGCAGAGGACTCCATATGCGCACGCGTGGCCTCAGGAAGATGGCCGCCCCCACAGATCACCAGGGAAATAGCGCCGATCGCGCGTTTTTTCTTCTCCTGCCCAGTGGATTCAGAAGATGGACATGCGCAAACCACTACGCCACCAACGGAAAGATATGCAAGGTCTGGGGGAAGAAACAGCGATGTCGCCACGCCCATCTGACCAGACCAGCCTGATTGACAGGCGAAAACGGCGACTTTGGTAAGTTATTTCGGCAGCATAGGTGGGGAATCAGGGTACACAAAATACACTATAGTAACGCACAGCTCAGGCCCTATTTAACAGTATTTTTATCTCGTACTGAAAAAATGGGGTGACAGGTTCCCTTTAAATAATGAAGGATAACTGGGTTCCATATATTACATACCTCAATGTGTGCTGTGAATGTTATATCTATTGCTCAGTGACAACCTCAAGTTGACCACTAGCATATCAACTTCCATGTGACAAAAGGCAGAGTAAGATCATCTTGTTCCATTCCTGTTTTGGGAAATGCTCAGGAGTCAGTGCTATCATGTGGAGTACGTCTCACATTCTCCCTGACAGCTACATGCAGAGGGAAGGAGCCGTATGGTCATGTACTAGGAGGTCATGGCAATGGCGCAAATACAAGGCTGGATAAGCCCAGGCATTATTCTGCTTTCTCTTATAATTTACTTCTGGCTGTAACTATGAGGCAATTATCTGAAAACAAGTATGTTTGAAGCTCTGCTTAGTTCAGTATATCAAATAGCTTACATTTTAATTCCAAAACCGTGATAGATGTCATAAAAAAGACTAAACGAGGTTGTTACATGTCACCGATTATCATCTCAGTCTATTATTAATTCCATATTGTAGATGCACAGCCGGTGCTATCACACATAGCGCCATATCAGCCATATATAAACTGTACTTTAGCTGAATGGGGGAATCTACGGCCCAAAACCTCTATCCCAGAATTGTCCAGTCTGACAAATGAGGAGAATGTGACTCTTCTCTTATTTATTTTGTGTTGACTCCTCATCAGGACGGTTACCTGTAAGATCTTCCTCTTTGCACCGCCACTCATCTCCCCGCACATCGCTTTCTCCTTTCTCCATTATGGCTTGTGGATTGTTCATCAGATTTTTGCCTGGATTTCAAAACTGTGAAAATAATAAATGTGTAATAAAGACATAGAAGGAAAACTCACGTGGAATGTTCTAGATGGACGCTTCTACTACAAGTTCGTGTGACCCCCTGAGCTGCCAACCAATGCCGACATCACCACCTCCTATATCACCAGTGCCACCCACAGAGTCAGTATAGCGGTGCCTAGTGACAGAAGCAGAGGTAGCTGGAGCAGGGTCCAGTGATTTCCTTTATTATTTTGTCACATTTCGGATGCCCTGACTTTTTTATTTTTCCAACATATAAGAATTGTTTTGCTCTGAAATTTTTTGGGGGTATATATTTTTTTGGGGGGGTTCGGAAGCAATTTTTTTTCTTTTTCTATAGTGTTCACTTGTGATATAAATGTTAGAGGAATCTCTGACCTTTCCCGGCGCCTGCGCACTGCAGTACTTTGCTCTGCCCTCAACAGGGCAGACAGAGTACGCCTTTGCCGGAGAAGCAGCATGAAGACAAGAAGGGGACTTCATCGTAAGAAGATGGGAGGCCCCGGACCCGGACCGCAACGCCTACTGGACCGGACCGCAGCGGGACCTCCCCTGGGTGAGTAATCTAACCTCTTTTTCTCATCTTTTAGGATACATCGGGGGCTTATCTACAGCATTCCAGAATGCTGTAGATAAGCCCCTGATGCTGGTGGGCTTACCTCACCTTCGATTTTGGGGGTGACAGGTTCCCTTTAAGAACCCGAGAAGAGGAAAAATGAGCAGGGCAGTTAGATGCCCCAAGGAAGGCGCAATGCAGATGGGCATGTATGAAGGAATGAGGAGACTAATGAAATATATAAATAAAAAGCGTAACCCACACTCTCCCTCCATAGGGTATCAGCCTATTGTGCGCTGTGTTTCCCACTTCTAGATTTATTCATGAATCAGACATTATGTTTTACTCTGATGCTGACGCATTTCAAAGAAAACATACATTGAAAAATAAGTCTGGGTCCATGTGATCATGACGACTAGTCCAGGGGGTCGGTCCCCTGCGGCTTCTCCCTGTTCTGCTCTCCCAGACTGACAGGTTCCCCTGTGATTGTATTTCTGTTCATTGACACGCTGAATCCTAAAAGTGTGTAATGTAACCAATGGGATGATTTTGCTCTCCTTGCCAGATCTAGAGGTCGTCAAAATGATCGAATGATCGCTCACATGGGATTTGCTGACTTGTGGTCACGTCCCACCTGACGTCTCCTCCGGCTTCTCTCAATTGAAAACTAGACCAATGTGAGAAGCAGGAGGAGACGTCATTCAGCAAAAGACGACAAGTCGGCAAATCACATGTGAGCGATCATGTGCCGACCGCTCAATCCGCCAAGCAGAGCAAAATCTTACCATTGGCTATATTACACAACTTTAGGATTCGGCCTCTCAGTGCTGAATTACAAATAAGTAAAGTACACCTATATATTATACACCCTATACATGTATATATACCCACTATTATATCTTCTCTGACTAAATGCATCTGGCTTCCCTCAATGCAATTCTATTAAGAGAAGCCAAGCACGACTAGTCTGTCCGTGACCGCACAGCGAGATAACATTATGATAACTCTCTGAGTACAGATAATGTAGATGTCACCTACAGTCCCATGTAACACCAGGGTAAAGCCCCCGTCTCACATAGCGAGATCGCTAGCGAGATCGCTGCTGAGTCACAAGTTTTGTGACGCAACAGCGATCTCAGTAGCGATCTCGTTATGTGTGACACGTAGCAGCGACCAGGCCCCTGCTGTGAGATCGCTGGTCGTGTCGGAATGGCCTGGACCATTTTTTGATCGTTGAGGTCCCGCTGGGCAGCACAAATCGCTGTGTTTGACACCTTACCAACGACCTCGTTTACAGGACGTCCAATTGAATCATCATGAAATAGCATCGTTCTACAGGTCGCTACAGTTCGCCGCATCGCTGCTGCGTCGTTGGGGAGATCGCACTGTGTGACATCTCACCAGCGACCACATAGCGACGCAGCAACGATCCCTGACAGGTCGTATCGTTGTCGGGATCGCTTAAGCGTCGCTATGTTCAAAAAGAACCTGAAGACCCACCTCTTCAGACAAGCCTACAACCTACAGTTACCACCGATCGACCAAACCGCTGCATGACCAGCTCTACCCTCACCTACTGTATCCTCACCCATCCCTTGTAGATTGTGAGCCTTCGCGGGCAGGGTCCTCATTCCTCCTGTACCAGTTATGACTTGTATTGTTTAAGATTATTGTACTTGTTTTTATTATGTATACCCGTACTCACATGTAAAGCGCCATGGAATAAATGGCGCTATAACAATAAATAATAATAATAATAATAATAATGTGTGACGGGGCCTTAACTCCATGTCAAGTGAATCAATGAGTATTGCCAATATACAACGGTGCCTCTCCCGTCGCTTTATCTTATTTCTAACCCGAGATATGATTAAAAAAAAAAAGTACCCTTATACAGGCCCAAAATTCAGACTTTCACGTCTTTTAGAAATCTTTAAAAAAAAATTACCGTATTTTTCGGACTATAAGACGCACTGGACCATAAGACGCACCCCAAATTTGGGGTGAAAATTGCAGAAAAAAAGATTTTTTTTATAAGATGGGGGTCCGTCTTATTGTCCGAATTTACAGTATCTTACCTGAGGGATGGCGGTGGCAGAGCAGGGTCACAGGAGGCAAGGTGTCGGCAGAGATGGAGTGATGCTGGGATGAGGAGGTGCTGGGATGAGAAGGTGCTGGGATCAGAAGGTGCTGGGATGAGAAGGTGCTGGGATCAGGAGGTGCTGGGATGAGAAGGTGCTGGGATCAGGAGGTGCTGGGATCAGGAGGTGCTGGGATCAGGAGGTGCTGGGATCAGGAGGTGCTGGGATCAGGAGGTGCTGGGATCAGGAGGTGCTGGGATCAGGAGGTGCAGTGAGAGGTATGGCGTGAGAGGGGTCCCTGGCTTACCATGCAGGCTTACCTTGGTGGCAGAGGTGCGGTGGCAGAGGTCCGGTGGCAGAGGTGCGGTGGCGGGGGTGTGGCGGCAGAGGAGGCGCAGTAAGCGGGGTCCCTTTCCCCGGTATGGTGATGCAGCAGGCCCGGTATGCAGCAGAGCCGGGTGAATCCTCTTGTTATCGGTGGGCGCGGCCATCTTCCTGAGGCCGCGCGTGTGCAGATGAAGCGCTCTGCTCCCGGGGCTTCAGGAAAATGGCCGCGGGAGGCCGCGCGTGCGCAGATGGAGATCGCGGCGGCCATTTTCCTGAAGCCCCGGGAAGCAGAGTGCTCCATCTGCGCACGCGCGGCCTCCAGAAAATGGCCGCCACCACCGATAACAAGAGGATTCACCCGGCTCTGCTGCATACCGGGCTGCTGCATCACCATACCGGGGAAAGGGACCCCGCTTACTGCGCCTCCTCTGCCGCCACACCCCCACCACCGCACCTCTGCCACCGGACCTCTGCCGCCACGGTAAGACTGCATTGCGACTATTAGACGCACCCCTCATTTTCCCCCCTTTTTTTGGGGGGGAAAAAGTGCGTCTTTTAGTCCGAAAAATACGGTAACTAATAAAGGCAAAAATTCAAAACTTTTATTTGTAATTAACTAAAGTAGCACTTAAAAAAAAAACCAAATGTCCAAAGACATCGGGTAAAAAAAAAAAAAATCAGATTTGGATCCCTTGACATGGAATGACCCACCACAGACAATGTAGTAGATGTCACCTACAGTCCCATGTAACACCACAATGTAGAGGTCACCTGCAGGCCCATGTAACACCATAGACCATGTAGTAGATGTCACCCACAGTTCCATGTAACACCACAGACCATGTAGTAGATGTCACCCGCAGTCCCATGTAACTCCACAATGTAGTAGATGTCACCCGTAGTCCCATGTAACACCACAATGTAGCAGATGTCACCCGCAGTCCCATGTAACACCACAATGTAGCAGATGTCACCCGTAGTCCCATGTAACACCACAATGTAGCAGATGTCACCCGCAGTCCCATGTAACACCACAATGTAGCAGATGTCACCCGCAGTCCCATGTAACACCACAGTGTAGTAGATGTCACCCGCAGTCCCATGTAACACCACAATGTAGCAGATGTCACCCGCAGTCCCATGTAACACCACAGTGTAGTAGATGTCACCCGCAGTCCCATGTAACACCACAGTGTAGTAGATGTCACCCGCAGTCCCATGTAACACCACAGATATCACAATGATTATACACAGCAAGAGAACTAAACCTGGGCGCAGAGATGTTCAACATGTTGGAAAAAAAACTGCTGTTCACACATTTCTGCATCGTGCGGCAACAATCATTAATGTAATAGATGTGATATCACAGAGCACAATCCCACCGACATTCAGAGATTTACCTCCCGTCACTCTCTATTACCGGCCGCCTCTTTTCCTTCTCTCTTGTTTTTCGTGTCTCAACCGTCTCTTTTTCCTCCTTCTTCCTTGTTGTCTCTGGCTCCGCCCCTCCCTGTAGCCCCGCCCCTCCCATGTGACCCCACAGGCTGAGCTGTGAGGCGTCCTGTCTCCTCTGCTGACTGCAGGCTGTGGTGACTCCTGCTACACTGTGTGAAGACTGCAGTGCTATCTCTTGAGGAACTGTATAGCGCAGAGGGCTGCACAGTGTGGAACGCTATCTTTTGGGGGGCTGCACACAGGTCGGAGTAGGTTAATGTTTGTAGTTTGAGCTGTATACATTGAGATATTGGGAGCCAATGATGGGATTTTCAGAGAAGAAAAACAGTAGTCAGGAGAGAACTGGATTAGGCTACTTTCACACTAGCGTCGGATTCGGCCCGTCGCATTGCGTCGGGCCGAGATTCCGACGCTAGCGTTTGATGCGCCGCACAACGGGTGCAGCGGATGCATTTCTCCGGCGCATCCGCTGCCCCATTGTAAGGTGCGGGGAGGTGGGGGCGGAGTTCCAGCCGCGTATGCGCGGTCGGAAAAAGCGGGCCGTCGGCCCGTTTTTTGCTCCCGGCGGTCCGCCACAACACGGCGCAACCGTCGCACGACGGTTGCGACGCGTGTCAATACGTCGGTAATGTTACTCTATGGGGCAAAAACGCATCCTGCAAACAACTTCGCAGGATGCGTTTTTTTCCCCTAAACGACCCATTGCGACGTATTAAACAAAAAGCCAGTGTGAAAGTAGCCTTAGTCTGCTAAGGACGGACTGGAGAGGTGCGAGAGTGTTTGCAGGGAGGTCACAAAGGAGGATATTGAAGTAGTCAAGGCCTGAGAAGACTATGGCTGATGGACACTCTGGAAATCTGGACAGGAGAGCGGTGACATCAGAGCCAGAGAGGTAGATGTGAATGTCATCAGCATATAGATGGTACTGGATGCCGTGGCCTCTATGAATTGTCCTAGACCAACGGCCCAGATTAGGAGTATGGGTGCCAGGACAGAGCCTTGAGGGACACCATCAGAGGGAGGGTAGGATGAGGAGGTAGAATGGGGCACCGATGGTTTACCATAACAACCAGGCGTCTGCTGAAGATCCCAGTACCTGTCATGACTGTAAGGCTGGGTTCACATTGCGCTAGGTGTGTCCGTCTAACGGACTCGTTTTTAAGTAGTAAAAACGCAATGTAACGCACATACTAACGCGCCCATAGACTTGCATTGTCTGACGCATCGTGACGCATCCCTAAATTGGTATGCGTTTGTCACATAACGTTTTTTTTCTGACGGACCTTCAACGCGGCTTGCAGCGTTTTCGGGTCCGGCCAAGCTAACGCACTACTAACGGAAGCGTTCATTCTGCCATAGAAGGCTATGGCAAACGCAGTCAGACGCAAATCATGAAAAATTTCCAAATAGAACCACACGTTTTAATAGCTTTTGAAGGTGGTCACATGTGGTCATGTGACAGGAAATGTGACTTCGGCCATTAAAATATCCCACTCACACAAAGTCTCCTGCACGTGACAGAGTGTTTTGCCGTAGAATGAATGTTAACATTATTTAATGTTAAAATATTTTTTTTTACATTTTACATACACAATAGGTTGTGGCACAAGGAGGACAAAAAAAGAAAAAAGGTCCCTAGCCGTCTGTCGTCGCCACAACTGCCAGTGGTAAATATAAAATAGAAATATTCTATCCAATATTTACCAACAAAAAAAAAAGAACAACTTTATTGACAGTGACAAACGCAGACAAACGGATACTTCGTAAACGGACATCAAAATGAAAAAACGCGATCACATGCGTTAACGCTAGCGTTACCGTGACGACGAATTTCACATATTTTTGCTCCGTTTCTGTACATGCGTTTAACGCATCCGTTTGACGCCATGTACTTGACGCAATGTGAACCTAGCCTAAGAAAGCCAAACCATGGTCTCATTCATAGGACACCATAATTTTTGCTATACAATCCTGTAATACATGCGATCAGCTGATAGCCGGTTCATTACCATGAAAGGACAACAAAATACAATAAGTATTAAAAATATATAACCCTTTAGAGCGACATACCACAAGTTCAAACTGAAGGATCACTTGTGAGAGCCCAATGGTGGTATGTCGCTCTAAAGTGTTATGTGTATACTAGATGATGGCCCGATTCTAAAGCATTGGGTATTCTAGAATATGCATGTACGTCGCGCTGTGAGTGAGGGTTAAATTCCGCGCCAATATCGCTGATTGGTCACAGCCGGCCGCGTAGTATATAGCACAGCCACGTAGTATATAGTACAGCCACGTAGTATATAGCACAGCCCACGCAGTAGATAGCACTGCCACGTAGTATATTGCACAGCCACGTAGTATATAGCACAGGCACGTGGTATATAACACAGCAATGTAGTATATAGTAGCCACCTAGTATATAACAGCCCACGTAGTATATAGCACAGCGATGTAATATATAGCAGCCACATAGTATATAACACAGACAGCCACGGTGTATATAGCAGTCATGTAGTATATAGCAACCAGGTAATATATAGCAGCCATGTAGTATATAGCACTGCCCACGTAGTACATAGCACAGCGACGTAATATATAGCAGTCACGTATTATATAACAGACAGCCACGTAGTATATAGCAGTCACGTAGTATATAGCAGGCACACAATATATAGCAGCCACGCAGTATATAGCACATCCACGTATATAGCACAGCGATGTAGTATATAGCAGCCACATGGTATATAACACAGCCCACATAGTATATAACACAGCCCACGTAGTATATAACACAGCCCACGTAGTATATAACAGCCACATAGAACATAACACAGACAGCCATGTAGTATATAGCAGTCACGTAGTATATAGCAGCCACGTAATATATAGCAGCCACGTAATATATAACACAGCCCACATAGTATATAACACAGGCCACGTAGTATACAGCAGTGTGGGCACCACATCCCTGTGAAAAAAATTAAAATAAAAAATAGTTATATACTCACCCTCCGTCGTCCACTGAAGCTATCCGGCTCCTCGTGATGCTCTCGGCAGCTTCCGTTCCCAGTGATGCATTGTGAAATTACCCAGATGACGTAGCGGTCTCGCGAGTTTTGTTTATTTAAAAATATGTTTTGTTCATTTTAAAATATGTATGTGACACATTTCCTTAAAGAAAAATAAATAAAAAAATGCCCAAAAAGAGTATTGGATATTTTAAGACATTTTTAGTAGGTTAGAGTAAAAATAGGGCTGTGCCAAGAGTCTCCTTGTCGTTGTTGCATCGTAAAAATATCTTTTGGCCAAAACAAAGGCTGTTTGCCATTTATGTGATATGGTGTTCAAAGAAAACTGTTAATGAGTGATAGGTGAAGTCATGGTGCAGAAGTGGAGGTTTTCGAAGAGTCGGTATTGGGACTGTCGAGGAGTAGCTGGGGTGAAACCTGGGAGGAGTCTCAAAAAAACAATAAACTTTAATATATGGATAAATGAGCACAGCATTGAGTGCTTATACATTACATACATGGGAGCCTATGGACGTCTATTCTGAATCCTTAGATCTCTAGATCTTAAGGGGATGGACGCTTATGAAACTAAGGAAAAATGCAGTCTGGCAGGTTCCATCTCATGCCATTACCAACGCTGGGTTCATCATCAGACCACCTGATAGAGAAGCATGGATCATCACTCCTGTGGTGCCAATGTTAATGACACAGAGTCTGGAATTGCCGAAAGTGGCCTAAACAAACACAGTTACCGTCGTTCGTGCCATATACTTATATATAGGAAGAAAATCATTAAATGATTTGTTATATCCGCAGCTGGCTCCTAACACAGAACCTTGGTAAAGATTGGCAAGAACCCTTCCCCACAAGAGATAGACTCCCGGTCTGTAGTATGTCATGTTATAGGATGAACTCAATAGATAGAGGTCTCACTTCAACTATAACTATGAAAGATTGCTGATTCTAGCACTTAAAGGCCAAGTCTGAAAACTTCCGACTAGATAGAACATGGACAGTAGCAGAATTGAGACTCCTGTTCCGAAACAGAAGATATAGTAGGCCAATCCGAGCATAGTTGCTGCTTTGGCTAAGCCAAGTTGCAAATGAAGCAGGAACTGAGTCCCGAGACACAAAGACTCTCTAATCGGAGTCGAGGCTAGAAGCACAAAGTGTGAAGTGCAAGGTCGGCAACATGAAGTCAAAGGCATTAAGCCATAGGCACAAAGCCGCAAGGCATGAGGGGTGCAGAGGCACTATGAGGTGCAGAGGAGCTAAGAAGCAACATGGGGTGCTAAGAGGCACCCATGACACCCACAGGTCCTGTGAGCCACGATGAGGCCCAGAGGCGCTATAAAACAGAGAGGCACTATGAGGTCCAGAGGCACTATCAAGAACAGACTAGGGTCACGCTTGCGAGACCGGACTCAGATACATTTAAGAGAGCAATCGATCTGAATTCGGAATAAACCCCACTGTGAGTGGTACATTTCAATTGTACGATTAGCAACACCTGAACAAGCCAATTTAATGAGGTGCAGCTGGAGGGCAGTTTTCAAGAGGATGTGCTGTGTTAACCATAGGTGTCCTCCTATGGAGCAGAAATGCTGCATTATTGCAGATGTGCACAGGCTGGCTGTTGGCTGAGGGACCTCTACCTAGAAAGGTGTTGGCCCCGGACTGCTTGTCAGTGGAAGGGAAGGCCAAGACCAACCGATTCCCCTGAGTCTGTCCTTTGACCCTCCACAGGATAAGATATTTTCACTCTAGGACCAACCTCTCATGTGATTCTCCCTTGTCTGGACAAGAAAAATACTGGAAGGTCTAGGTGGGTGGGGCCCTTTAACCTCTCTGTGATCCTGTCCCGTCAGAGGTCAGGGAAGGACTACCTCTTGGTGTGCTGTCTGAAGAGATGTACTAGAAAATAGGTTTTGTAAATTTCCCTAAAATAATGAAAACGGCTATACTTTTAACCCTTCTGACAAAATAATAATAATTATAATAATTTTTATTTATATAGCGCCAACATATTCCGCAGCACTTTACAATTAAGTGGGGACATGTACAAACAATAAATTCGGTACGAGTTAAGACAATTTAAACAGTGACATTAGGAGTGAGGTCCCTGCTCGCAAACTTACAATCTACAAGGAAATGGGGGGACACAATAGGTGAAAAGTGCTTGTTATTTCAGGTCTGGCAATTATAATAAATAGGGATTTTCATACAAAGCTGCATGATCTGGTCATCAGCCCATGTGTTTAAGTGCAATAGTCAAGTATCAAGTGCAGTTATGTGTATGGAGGGTGTGGAGACAGATGAATAGTAGGGTGCAGATTCAGAGTAATATTTGGAAGGAGGGAACAGGGCAAAGTTAGTTTACTGAGTAGCTGATGTGGTAGGCTTGTTTGAAGAGATGGGTTTTCAAAGCACGCTTGAATAGGTCGGGGCTAGGTATCAGTCTGATCGCCTGGGGAAGTGCATTCCAGAGAGCTGGCGCAGCACGAGAGAAGTCTTGGAGACGGAGGTGTGAGGTTCAGATTACAGGGGATGTTAGTATTAGTTCATTTGTAGAACGGAGGGCACGTGTAGGGCGATAGAGATGAGATATAAGGCGGTGCAGAACTGTGGAGAGCTTTGTGGGTGAGAGAGATGAGTTTATACTGGACCCTGTAGCGAATGGGTAGCCGGTGTAATGACTGGCACAAGATGGAGGCATCGGTGAAGCGGCTGGACAGAAATATGACTCTGGCTGCAGTATTCAAGATGGATTGGAGAGGAGAAAGTTTGGTAAGAGGGAGACCGATCAGAAGAGAGTTGCAGTAGTCTAGATGGGAATGAATAAGAGCGACAGTAAGAGTCTTAGCAGTTTCAACGGTGAGAAAAGGTCGGATTCTGGAGATGTTTTTAAGATGCAGGTGACAAGAGTGAGTGAGTGAGTGATCGGATATAGGGAGTAAAGGAAAGTTCGGTGTCGAATATGACCCCAAGACAGCGGGCATGCTACTTGGGAGTTATGGTTGAACCCTCCGGGGTAATTTCGATGTTGGGTAGAGTGAGGTTAGTAGAAGGGAGAAACACAAGAAGTTCCATTTTGGAGAGATTTAGTTTCAGGTAGAGGGAGGACATGATGTTAGAGACAGCAGACAGACAATCCTTGGTATTTTGAATTAGGGTAGGGGTGATGTCGGGGGAAGAAGTGTATAATTGGGTGTCATCAGCATAGAGATGATACTGGAACCCAAATCTGCTGATTGTTTGTCCAATAGGGGCCGTGTAAAGAGAGAAGAGAAGGGGGCCTAGGACTGAGCCTTGCGGAACCCCGATAGTAAGGGGACGAGGAGAGGAAGAGGAGCCGGCAAAAGATACAGTGAATGAGCGGTCAGAGAGGTAGGAGGAGAACCAGGAGAGGGCTGTGTCCTTGAGACCTATAGAGCGGAGCATAGTGAGGAGGAGCTGGTGATCCACAGTGTCAAATGCGGCAGAGAGATCCAGGAGAATCAGCAGAGAGCAATGACCTTTGGATTTAGCTGTTATTAGGTCATTAGAGACTTTAGTGACATTTGAAGAATTATGGTGACATAAAACAGAAGGTAAATGTTACTTATTCAATTTTTGGGTATTATAACTATTTGGTTTATGGGTGTAAACAAAGTTTGAACATTGCAAATTTTTCATATATTTTTTGTAACTTTTTTAAATATTAATAAATAAAAGCAAAATATATTGATTTAAATTTATTACTAAAATAGAATACAAAGTGTCAGGAACAAAAAAAAACTTTCAGTAAGGCTACGTTCACATTAGCGTCATGCGACGCTGCGTCGCCGACGCACGGCAACGCATGCGTCATGCGCCCCTATCTTTTACATTGGGGACGCATGCGTTGCGTTGTCGTGCGTTTTCGGTAAAACGCACGACGCATGCGTCGTTTCACCGCACCTGGGTGGCGTCGGAGACGCGACAATGTTGCATTTTTCGAGCGTCTAAAAAACGCATGCGTCGCACTTGCGTCGCTCGTGCGTCGACATTGCGTTAAAATCTCCATTGAAACACATTGACAACGCACTTGCGTCGCGTGTGTGCGTCGTGCGTGCGTTGTACGACGCATGCGTCGTTACATAAAATTGAACAAAAAGGTGTCTAGACAGTGTCTAGACAGTGCAAACAGTAGATAAACATCCCCCCTATATAAAGAAAATGTTTGGATTGTTTGTCACTTCTACTGCAGCATCTTGAGGCAAGAAATCCATCACCAGAACACTTCTACACATCCCAGAACACTTCTACTTATCCGCTGTCCAGAGATGATCACACAACGATTTCAGTATAGATAAAGTTGGTTTATTTGTGTAACCAACGTTATCTTTTCTGTAATCGTAAAACGATAGAGCCCCTGCTGTGAGATTTTGGGTGTCAACGAATGATTATGATTTTTTTTTGTTACCCACGCTGTCATTGTTGGATCGGCGAGTTAGACACCGATCAAGCGATGTCTTTATTTTAAAATAGGTAATATTGGGTTACTAGCGCAGTGTTTTAAACACTCAAATAAAAATTAAAAAATACCCCACAAATAAAAAAAGGTGTCAACCACGTCCCTCGCCGTCATCTTTCCGCAATTACTTACACTGTGATTCCCGCCCGTAAATCAGAGCACACCGTTAATAATAAACGCTGTACTGTGGTTTAGGGCTGGCACAGTACGGAAAGCTGACGGCGATGGACGTGTCACACACCGTAATAAAATGTTGTTTTGTATTTTTAATAACTACATTTACAATGGTAAACATCGTGAGTGCGGCCATGCGCTTCATAACATTTCCCAGATTACATGGGACTTGCTCTTTTTGGGTTGCTGGAGAGCTGGCTGTGTGACAGCTCTCCATCAACCACACGACCAATAAACAACGATCACGGTCCGGTGGTATCACTGGTAGTTATCGTTGTAGAATAGTTTTATTAATGTACCTTAAAGGGAACCTGTCACCTGAATTTGGTGGGACTGTTTTTGGCTCATATGGGCAGAGTTTTGGGGTGTTCCAGTCCCACAAAATACAGGTGACTGGTTCCCTTTAAAATATTGGTCAGGTGAGGTGGAAGCAATGTTCACAGTGTCGCCACTATTTGACTCTGGACAAATTCTACCATCCTGAGTACAATAGTGTTAATTCTGTAGAGTTTTGCAAACATGATAGTTTCCCTCCTTGTCAAGCCAGGTTCCATATGAAAATAGTCTTCAGTATTAATTATGGTTAACAAGGTGGGAGCCGATGAAGTTTTATACGTCAAAACTATGGTACTCACGGCTGCAAATTTTATTGTTTTGTCACAGTCCATTTGGGTACTGGTGCTCACATAAATTTTGTGGGACAATCATTACTTTCAATAAAATAGGATTTTTTACAATTACTATGGAAAAACGGATGGGAGATTTGTTTTGTGAAAACGGAAAGGCGGAAAGGCACAATAAACTTTATTAACAAACACAACGCATTAGACAATCGGGTGACATTAATAACCAAACATATGATGGTTACATTACATGGGCTCCACAGTGTTTACATAACATCATAACAACACGTTGAATTACACCATTTGATCTTGCCAAGAAACACGGCCAACATCGGAAACAAAATATGCAGCAAATTGGTCCCTCATATGAGCAATCTCCAAAGTTGTCCGCAGAGGATGAGCTTGATAATCAGGCAATGGATTTTGTATGGGTTCATCGAGTTCCACGTTGACTCTCTCTTTATCAATAATAAAATTGTGTAGAACCACACACGCCTTCACCACCTCATCCACTGTCTCAATTTTCAAATTTATTGCGGATCCTAAGATACGCCATTTGGACACCAGAATGCCAAAGGCGCACTCCACAGTTCTTCGGGCCCTGGACAGTCTATAATTAAAAATACTTTTTGTGCGGTCCAACCCCCGACTAGAGTACGGTTTAAGTAGGTTGCCACACATTTGAAAAGCCTCATCCCCAACCACAACAAATGGCAGGGCCGGGCCTTCGGTGTTAGGAAGAGGTCGTGGATGGGGGAAATTAAAATTGTTCTCGTATAATCTTCGGCCCATGTCAGACTCCTTAACCCCTTAAGCCCCGAGGGTGGTTTGCACGTTAATGACCGGGCCAATTTTTACAATTCTGACCACTGTCCCTTTATGAGGTTATAACTCTGGAACGCTTCAACGGATCTTGGCGATTCTGACATTGTTTTCTCGTGACATATTGTACTTCATTTTAGTAGTAACATTTATTCGATATAACTTGCGTTTATTTGTGAAAAAAACGGAAATTTGGCGAAAATTTAGAAAGTTTCGCAATTTTCCAACTTTAAATTTTTATGCCCTTAAATCACAGAGATATCTCACGCAAAATACTTAATAAGTAACATTTCCCACATGTCTACTTTACATCAGCACAATTTTGGAACCAAAATTTTTTTTTGTTAGGGAGTTATAAGGGTTAAAAGTTGACCAGCAATTTCTCATTTTTACAACACCATTTTTTTTTAGGGACCACATCTCATTTGATGTCATTTTGAGGGGTCTATATGATAGAAAATACCCAAGTGTGAGACCATTCTAAAAACTGCACCCCTCAAGGTGCTCAAAACCACATTCAAGAAGTTTATTAACCCTTCAGGGGTTTCACAGGAATTTTTGGAATGTTTAAATAAGAATGAATATTTAACTTTTTTTCACACAAAATTTATTTCAGCTCCAATTTGTTTTATTTTACCAAGGGTAACAGGATAAAATGGATGCCAAACATTGTTGTACAATCTGTACTGAGTACGCTGATAGCCCATATGTGGGAGTAAACCACTGTTTGGGCGCATGGCAGAGCTCGGAAGGGAAGGAGCGCCATTTGACTTTTAAATGCAAAATTGACAGGAATTGAGATGGGACACCATGTTGCGTTTGGAGAGCCACTGATGTGCCTAAACATTGAAACCCCCCCACAAGTGACACCATTTTGGAAAGTAGACACCCTAAGGAACTTATCTAGATGTGTGGTGACCACTTTGACCCACCAATTGCTTCACAGAAGTTTATAATGCAGAGCCGTAAAAATAAAAAATCATATTTTATCACAAAAATGATCTTTTCGCCCCCAATTTTTTATTTTCCCAAGAGTAAGAGAAGAAATTGGACCTCAAAAATTGTTGGCCAATTTGTCCTGAGTACGCTGATACCCCATATATGGGTGTAAACCATTGTTTGGGCGTATGGCAGAGCTCGGAAGGGAAGGAGCGCCATTTGACTTTTCAATGCAAAATTGACTGGAATTGAGATGGGACGCCATGTTGCGTTTGGAGAGCCCCTGATGTGCCTAAACATTGGAACCCCTCACAAGTGACACCATTTTGAAAAGTAGACCCCTTAAGGAACTTATCTAGATGTGTGGTGAGCACTTTGACCCAACAAGTGCTTCACAGAAGTTTATAATGCAGAGCCGTAAAAATAAAAAATCTTATTTTTTCACAAAAATGATCTTTTCGCCCCCAATTTTTTATTTTCCCAAGGGTAAGAGAAGAAATTAGACCACAAAAGTTGTTGTGCAATTTGTCCTGAGTGCGACGATACCCCATATGTGGGGGTAAACCACTTTTTGGGTGCATAGCAGAGCTCGGAAGGGAAGGAGCGCCATTTGACTTTTCAATGCAAAATTGACTGGAATTAAGTTGGGACGCCATGTTGGTTTGGAGAGCCCCTGATGTGCCTAAACATTAAAACCCCCCACAAGTGACACCATTTTGGAAACTAGACCCCATAAGGAACTTATCTAGATGTGTTTTGAGAGCTTTGAACCCCCAAATGTTTCACTACAGTTTATAACGCAGAGCCGTTAAAATAATTTTTTTTTTTTTTCGCAAAAATTATTTTTTAGCCCCCAGTTTTGTATTTTCACAAGGGTAACATAATAAATTGGACCCCAAAAGTTGTTGTCCAATTTGTCCTGAGTACGCTGATACCCCATATGTGGGGGGGAACCACTGTTTGGGCGCATGGCAGAGCTCGGAAGGGAAGGAGCGCCATTTGGAATGCAGACTTAGATGGATTGGTCTGCAGGAGTCACGTTGCATTTGCAGAGCCCCTGATGTACCCAAACAGTACAAACCCCCCACAAGTGACCCCATATTAGAAACTAGACCTCCCAAGGAACTTATCTAGATGTGTTGTGAGAACTTTGAACCCCTAAGTGTTTCACTACAGTTTATAACGCAGAGCCGTGAAAATAAAAATTCTTTTTTTTTTTCACAAAAATGATTTTTTAGCCCCCAGCTTTGTATTTTTACAAGGGTAACAGAATAAATTGGACCCCAAAAGTTGTTGTTCAATTTGTCCTGAGTACGCTGATACCCCGTATGTGGGGGGGAACCACTGTTTGGGCGCATGGCAGAGCTCGGAAGGGAAGGAGCGCCATTTGGAATGCAGACTTAGATGGATTGGTCTGCAGGCGTCACGTTGCATTTGCAGAGCCCCTGATGTACCCAAACAGTAGAAACCACCCACAAGTGACCCCATATTGAAACTAGACCTCCCATGGAACTTATCTAGATGTGTTGTGAAAACTTTGAACCCCCAAGTGTTTCACTACAGTTTACAACGCAGAGCCGTGAAAATAAAAAATCCTTTTTTTTCCCACAAAAATGATTTTTAGCCCCCCAAATTTTTATTTTCCCAAGGATAACAAGAGAACTTGGACCCAAAAAGTTGTTGTCCAATTTGTCTCGAGTACGATGATACCCCATATGTTGGGGTAAACCCCTGTTTGGGCGCACGGGAGAGCTCGGAAGTGAAGGAGCACTGTTTTACTTTTTCAATGCAGAATTGGCTGGAATTGAGATCGGACGCCATGTCGCGTTTGGAGAGCCCCTGATGTGCCTAAACAGTGGAAACCCCCAATTATAACTGAAACCCTAATCCAAACGCACCCCTAACCCTAATCCCAACTGTAACCCTAACCACACACCTAACCCTGACACACCCCTAATTCTAATCCCAACCCTAATCCCAACCGTAAATGTAATACAAACCCTAACCCTAACCCTAGCCCTAACCCTAGCCCTAACCCTAACCCTAATGGGAAAATGGAAATAAATACATTTTTTTTAATTTTATTATTTTTCCCTAAGGCTAGGTTCACATTGCATTAGGGAAATCCGTTTAGCACTAGCGGATTGCGCTAACGCAATGTCTTTTTAGGTGTCGTGTTTAGTGGTCGCGTTAACGTCCCCGCTCTGGAAGATCGGGGATCGGACCTCGGGCGCGCCGCGGACGCTGCAAGCAGCGTCTGAGGCGCGCCACAAAAGAACGGCACCTTGCTAGCGCGAGCCGAAAATGGCACGCTCTAGCGATGCGCTACACCCGAAAATCACATTGCTGTCAATGGTTGTGCTAACGGACCCGTTGCACGGCGTTAATTGTGACATTTTCGCCGTGCAACGCTGTCCGTTAGCGTTAACCCATTAACGCAATGTGAACCTAGCCTAACTAAGGGGGTGATGAAGGGGGGTTTGATTTACTTTTATAGCGAGTTTTTTATATCGGATTTTTATGATTGGCAGCCGTCACACACTAAAAGACGCTTTTTATAGCAAAAAAGTTTTTGCGTCTCCACATTTTGAGACCTATAATTTTTCCATATTTTGGTCCACAGAGTCATGTGAGGTCTTGTTTTTTGCGGGACGAGTTGACGTTTTTATCGGTTACATTTTCGGACATGTGACAGTTTTTGATCGCTTTTTATTCCGATTTTTTGTGAGGCAGAATGACCAAAAACCAGCTATTCATGAATTTCTTTTGGGGGAGGCGTTTATACCGTTCCGCGTTTGGTAAAATTGATGAAGCAGTTTTATTCTTCGGGTCAGTACGATTACAGCGATACCTCATTTATATCATTTTTTTTATGTTTTGGCGCTTTTATACGATAAAAGCTATTTTATAGAAAAAATAATTATTTTGGCATCGCTTTATTCTCAGGACTATAACTTTTTTATTTTTTTGGTTATGATGCTATATGGCGGCTCGTTTTTTGCGGGACAAGATGACGTTTTCAGAGGTACCATGGTTATTTATATCCGTCTTTTTGATCGCGTGTTATTCCACTTTTTGTTCAGCGTTATGATAATAAAGCGTTGTTTTTTGGCTCGTTTTTTTTTTTTTTTCTTACGGTGTTCACTGAAGGGGTTAACTAGTGGGCCAGTTTTATAGGTCGGGTCGTTACGGACGCGGCGATACTAAATATGTGTACTTTTATTGTTTTTTTTGTTTTTTTTTTATGTAAAGAAATGTATTTATGGGAATAATATTTTTTTTTTTCTGCTTTATTTAGGAATTTTTTTTTATTTTTTTTTACAAGTGTGGAAATTTTTTTTTTTACTTTTTCACTTTGTCCCAGGGGGGGACATCACAGATCACCGATCTGACAGTGTGCACAGCACTCTGTTAGATCGGTGATCTGACATACAGCCGGGCAGGATTAGAGCTGCAGCTGCAGCCTGATCCTGACCCGGAAGTGCTCCCTGCAGGACCCGGATGCAGCCCGGCGGCCATTTTGGATCCGGGGACTGCAGGGAGAAGACGCTCGGTACACGGTGAGCACATCACCGTGTACCGATCGTCTCAGGGAAGCCCGCAGGGAGCCCTCTCCCTGCGCGATGCTTCCCTGCACCGCCGGCACACTGCGATCATCTTTGATCGCGGTGTGCCGGGGGTTAATGTGCCGGGAGCGGTCCGTGACCGCTCCTGGCACATAGTGCCGGATGTCAGCTGCGATAGGCAGCTGACACCCGGCCGCGATCGGCCGCGCTCCCCCCGTGAGCGCGGCCGATCGCATATGACGTACTATCCCGTCCATGGGAATTAAGTCCCAGGTCACCTGGACGGGATAGTACGTCATATGGGATTAAGGGGTTAAATGTCCGTGAATCATTTGCACGACCAAACGCTCCAATGTCCACAGCGAGAAACCTGCAGTCCGCACCTG
This sequence comes from Ranitomeya imitator, assembly GCF_032444005.1. NCBI lineage: Eukaryota > Metazoa > Chordata > Amphibia > Anura > Dendrobatidae > Ranitomeya > Ranitomeya imitator. The sequence goes on from NC_091288.1 coordinate 204,918,635, forward strand.
CAATTGCCATCAGCACGGTGGAAAAGTATTTTTTATAATTATAAAAAAGAGATCCACTTCTTGAAGGCTTGGTAATCCTAATGTGCTTGCCATCCACGGCTCCGATACAGTTAGGGAAATCACAAACTTTTTCAAATTTTTGGGCGTTGGCATGCCATAATTCTCTTGTAGGGATGGGTAAAAATTCCTCCCTGAGGTTGTCCCACAATGCGCGGCATGTGTCTGCAATAATACCCGACAGTGTTGAGACTCCAATCCGAAACTGGAAATGCAGTGATCTCAATGTCTCTCCGGTAGCCAGGAAACTGACAAGAAGAAAAATAAATAAATATAATTAATTTAATTGTTATGAAAGAATTTTTCATTTTTAATTACAATCCCCCACCCCAAAAAACAAAAACACGTTAATTTAAAAAGTGGCAAGAACATATAAATCCTTCACATTCCATTACGTACCGTAGAGTCACCAGCAGACGTTCCTCAGGGGAAATCGATTTACGGAGCTGCGTGTCCTGCCTGGAAATGGCTCCTTCCACCAGACGCAGCAGATATCGGAAGCTGTCTTTTGACATCCTGGTGTACTCAAAATATTTGTCCTGGTTCTCATTTAATTCGCCAAAAAGACAATGGTACACTCCACGACTCTCTCGGACTTCCACTATAGGGTGTAGCCAAAAACGCCGACGACTCCTTCTCCGTTGTTTGTCTCTTTTCCTCTGTTCTTGACAGGCAAAAGCATAAGCTATAGCAAGGGCTAATTCCAGCTGAAAAGTGAGGTAGATACTCTCCATGGAACGATCCATCTTGATGCTCTATGGTTGGAAATAATGTATGCCGGGGTATATATACCACTATTACATTAATACCCACCCCCATCTACCCATTGGTGGCATTATCGATTGTCTAGACACTAGACCCACCCTCTTCTATTCATTGGTGGTGTTATCTAGTGTCTAGACACTAAATTGTGTGTAAAGATCTAATCAGTGTTTGACAACGCATGCGTCGTAAAATGCTGCGTTTTTGTAAAAACGCACCAAAAACGCACCAAAAACGCTGCGTTTTACGACGCATGCGTCCGACGCTTGCGTCACAAAAGTTGCGTTTTTGCGTGCGTTTCCGATGCGTCGTGCGTTGCGTCGGCGACGCAGCGTCGCATGACGCTAATGTGAACGTAGCCTAACTGAGATAAGTTGAAAAATTCCATTGTTATTACCACAATAAAGATTTGAAAAATTGGGCTTGGTTACTAAAAGTTTAAAATGGCTTAGTCCCAGTGTGAGTCCTCTGATGTCTAACAACATGGTATTTCTTAGTAAAACACTTCCCACATTCGAAACATGAAAATGGCTTCTCTCCTGTGTGAATTCGCTCATGTATAATAAGATGAGATTTCTTATAAAAATGTTTTCCACATACTGAACATGAAAATTTCTTCTCTCTTGTGTGATATATCTCATGTGTAACAAGAATTGATTTATCTGCAAAACATTTCCCACATTCTGAACATGAAAATGGCTTCCCTTCTGTGTGACATCTCTCATGTGCAACAAGACTTGATTTCTGAGAAAAACATTTCCCACATTCTGAACATGAAAATGGTTTCTCTCCTGTGTGAATTCTCTCATGTTTAATAAGATGAGATTTCAAAGAAAAATATTTGCCACATTCTGAACATGAAAATGGCTTTTCTCCTGTGTGAGTTCTCTCATGTCTAATCAGTCGTGATTTATTAGTAAAACATTTGCCACATTCTGAGCATGAATATGGCTTCTCTCCTGTGTGATTTCTCTTATGTACAACAAGAGTTGATTTTTCTGTAAAACATTTTCCACATTCTGAACATGCAAATGGCTTCTCTCCTGTGTGATGTCTCTCATGTGCAAGAAGATTTGTTTTCTGAGAAAAACATTTTCCACATTCTGGACATGAGAATGGCTTCTCTCCTGTGTGAATTCTCTCATGTACAACAAGATGTGATTTCTTAGTAAAACATTTCCCACATTCTGAGCACGAAATTGGCTTCTTTCTTGTGGACGCGATTTTATTTTCCACCCTTTTATTTTGCTTAACAGTCTGTGATGAATTAGGAGATAGTTCTTTGCTAGGAAGGGCTGAGGGTATATCTGAGATGTTGTCGTGCTCTTCATATGTTTCTTGTTTGAAGCTATCATCTTCTACTTTAATATATGAAGATATCAGATGTCCTTCGGAGCTGCTATTATACTCATCTGCAGAGTAAGAACAAAAGTGATTTGATTTTTTAACAAAACCTTAAAAATCATATTCATCTACATACAAAAATTACAAATTTAAGAAAAATTTTAAAACTTTCATACATTTTCTAAGGTATGTAGTAACACTTTATTATTAACTGACTAAAGTGTCATTTACAAGATGTGAGGATTGCACAAAGAATCAATTGTACTAATGTTCCTTCCGGATCATTGCTGAGTGCAAAGATCAAACGTCAAAGAATAAAACATTAGTCAATGATTGCATATTTCATTATAATATTATATAGTTGTCGGCAGCACATCCATCGTGTACATAGAAAATGTTCTGCAATAATAAAAATGCATGAATGAATGGAAACAAACCATCATTGTTCTATCACAATGAAAGCTAATAAGCCCCAATCCACTTCCTATATCATTATTAGTATTATAGCGCCAGTTATTCCATGGTGCTTTACATATGAAAAGGGGTATACACAATAAAAACAAGTACAATAAACTTACAAGTCATGACTGGTACAGGAGGACAGTGGACCCTGCTTGCGAGAGCTCACAACCTACAAGGCAATCAGTTATATTCTCCTTGCAGCCGCTCGTTTTCCGTCTTCAGGGAAAGTGGACGGTTGTAGCAGTCATCTCTCTCTCTCTGAGCAGTCGCTGTTACAGCTCCCTGGACTGCCTCAAAGCGGCTACGGAGATAATGTAAGTACATTTTCTCCTATTAGCTGCTCTTCCCGTAAAAAAGCCGAACATACTATTTACCTACAGATTATCACTATATCTTTATAAAGGCAGATGATGGCCTGTAACAAGCACTGATGAATCATGTGGGAGCATTTTTCTTTTCTGTCTCCATAAAAAACAGATAAAAGCCTGGTCGAACTTTCAACTCTACAGAGGATTCGAGAGAGACACTCGACAGTAGACTTGTGTATAATTGTGTGTCTATACTAACATCACTAATTACAGTGCCTTGCGAAAGTATTCGGCTCCCAGGAACTTTTCAACCTTTTCCCACATATCATGCTTCAAACAAAGATACCAAAAGTAAATTTGTGGTGAAGAATCAACAACAAGTGGAACACAATTGTGAAACTTAACGAAATTTATTGGATATTTAAAATTTTTGTGGAAATTCAAAAACTGAAAAGTGGGGCATGCAATATTATTCGGCCCCTTTACTTTCAGTGCAGCAAACTGACTCCAGAAGTTCATTGTGGATCTCTGAATGATCCAATGTTGTCCTAAATGCCTAATGATGATAAATATAATCCACCTGTGTTTAATCAAGTCCCCGTATAAATGCACCTGCTCTGTGATAGTCTCAGGGTTCTGTTTGAAGCACAGAGAGCATCATGAAGACCACGAAACACAACAGGCAGGAAGTTTAAAGCCGGATTTGAATACAAAATGATTTCCAAAACTTTAAACATCCCAAGGAGCACTGTGCAAGCGATCATATTGAAATGGAAGGAGTATCATACCACTGCAAATCTACCAAGACCCAGCCGTCCCTCTATACTTTCATCTCAAACAAGGAGAAAACTGATCAGAGATGCAGCCAAGAGGCCCATGACCACTCTGGATGAACTGCAGAGATCTACAGCTGAGGTGGGACAGTCTGTCCATAGTACAACAATCAGTCGTACACTGCACAAATCTGGCCTTTATGGTAGAGTGGCAAGAAGAAAGCCATTTATCAAAGATATCCTTAAAAAGTGTTGTTTAAAGTTTGCAACAAGCTACCTGATAGACACACCAAACATGTGGAAGAAGGTGCTCTGGTCAGATGAAACCAAAATCGAACTTTTTGGCAACAATGCCAAACGATATGTTTGGCGTAAAAGCAAAACAGCTCATCACCCTGAACACACCATCCCCGCTGTCAAACATGGTGGTGGCTAGTGACGAGTGAATGTACTCGTTGCTCGGGTTTTCAGGAGCACGATCGGGTGACCTCCGAGTATTTATGACTGCTCGGAGATTTTGTTTTCATGGCGGCAGCTGAATGATTTACAGCTATTAGCCAGGCTGAGTACATGTGGGGATTCCCTAGCAACCAGGCAACCCCCACATGTACTCAGCCTGGCTAATAGCTGTAAATCATTCAGCTGCCGTGATGAAAACTAAATCTCCGAGCAGGCATAAATACTCAGAGGCCACCCGAGCGTGCTCGGGAAAACCCGAGCAACGAGTACACTCGCTCATCACTAGTGGTGGCAGCATCATGGTTTGGGCCTGCTTTTCTTCAGCAGGGACAGGGAAGATGGTTAAAATTGATGGGAAGATGGATGGGGCCAAATACAGGTCCATTCTTGAAGAAAACCTGTTGAAGTCTGCAAAAGATCTGAGACTGGGATGGAGATTTGTCTTCCAACAAGACAATGATCCCAAACATAAAGCAAAATCTACAATGGAATGGTTCACAAATAAACGTATCCAGGTGTTAGAATGGCCAAGTCAGAGTCCAGACCTCAATCCAATTGAGAATCTGTGGAAAGAGCTGAAAACTGCTGTTCACAAATGATCTCCATCGAACCTCACAGAGCTCGAGCTGTTTGACAAAGAATGGGCAAGAATTTCAGTCTCTCGATGTACAAAACCGATAGAAACATACCCCAAGCGACTTGCAGCTGTAATTGCAGCAAAAGGTGGGGCAACAAATATTACATTAAAGGGGACAAATAATATTCCACGCCCCACTTTTCAGTTTTTGAATTTCCACAAAAATGTACAGTAAAATAACCAATAAATTTTGTTCAAATTCACAATTGTGTTTCACCAAAACTTCACATTTGGTATCTTTATGTTTGAAGCATGATAAGTGGGAAAAGGTTGAAAAGTTCCAGGGAGCCAAATACTTTCGCAAGGCACTGTACACATGCCTGTGGCCTGGACTGTTCTTGAATAATGAAAAATATTCCATATATTGTATACCTCGGTGTACGTCTCAAATGCTTCCTGACAGCTACCGGCACAGGGTAGAGAGGAGAAGTATAGTCATGCATTAGGAAGTCATGGCAACGGCACAAATATAAGGTTGGATAAGCCCAGGCATTATTCTGCTTTATCTTATAATCTACCGTACTCCTGACTGAAACTATGAGACAATTATATTAAAAAAACAGTATGCTTGAAGCTCTGCCCATTTTATTATATCAATTAGGTCCGGTTAATGAGCAGAATCTGTCTCTTCTCTTATTTATTTTGTGGTGACTCCTCATCAGGACGGTTACCTGTAACAACTTCTTCTTTGCACCGCCACTCATCTCCCCGCACATCGCTTTCTCCTTTCTCCATTATGGCTTGTGGATTATTCATCAGATTTTTGCCTGGATTTCAAAACTGTGAAAATAATAATATATAATAAAGACACAGACAGAAGGAAAACTCACGTGGAATGTTCTAGATGGAGGCTTTTACTACAAGTTCGTGAGCTGCTAACCGACGCCGACATCTCCACCTTTTATATCACCAGCGCCGCCCAGTTAGTATCACGGTGCATAGAGATAGAAGCCGGGGTCGTTGGGCAGTTTCCCAGACATTTTTTATTTTCCATCATAGAAGAATTGTTTTGCTTGGAAATTTTGCATTTTTGGGGTACATATATTTTTAGTGGGATCGGAAGCAATTTTTTTTTTTTTTTTTGTTCACATGAGATATACATGTTATGTTTGTTATATTTACATGCAGCTCACGTTCCCCCACAAGTTATGTTTTCAGTATTTCCATAGTGTTGCACAGGTAAGAGAATTCCTGATGACTTGATGATACTTCCACTACTTATGCAATACTAAGGAAATCCTTAAAACATGACCCATGGGGCCTTGAAGACTGGAGTTTGGGAAACATTGGTCTAAACTAAAGAGAGAACATGATCATCTCCCTATCTGCCCGTACTACTCTCTTATGTGCAAGGCCATTGTCATGACCGCACTGGCTGTAGCAGAGCCGATCAAGTTGTGGCAGCTTCTAGCCTCCAATGGAGGCTATTGAAGCATGTCAAAAGTAAAAAAAAAATGTTTTTAAAAATATGAAAAAATATATATATAAAAGTTCAAATCACCGCCCTTTCGCCCCATTCAAACTAAAGATAAAAAATCAAACCTACACATATTTGGTATCAATAACAAAAAAGGATTAACCTGATCGCTAAACGGCGTAGCAATAAAAAAAGTAAAGATGCCAGAATTACGTTTTTTGAGTCGCCGCGACATTACATTAAAATGCAATAACGGGCGATCAAAAGACTGTACCTGCACCGAAATGGTATCATTAAAAATGTCATCTCGGCATGCAAAAAATAAACCCTCACCTGACCTGAGATCCCGAAAAATGGAGCCACTACGGGTATCGGAAAATTGCGCTTTTTTTTTTTTTAAGCAAAGTTTGGAATTATTTTGACCACTTAGATAAAAAAGAACCTAGACATGTCTATGAACTCGTAATAAACTGGAGAATCATAATGGCAGGTCAGTTTTAGCATTTAGTGAACATAGCAAAAAAGCCAAACAAAAAACTAGTGTGGGATTGCACTTTGGAATTTTTTTCCCGCTTTCTAGTACAAGACATGGTAAAACAAATGGTGTCGTTCAAAAGTACAACTCGTCCCACAAAAAAAAAGCCCTCACATGGCCATATTGATGGAAAAATAAAAATCTTATGACTCTGGGAAGGAGGGAAGCGAAAAACGAAAAAAGCTCCGGGCGTTAATCGCCGAAAAGGCACACTACAAAAAATACAGGTATATATATACAAAAGCAAATATACAAGTATATAATCAAGAGTGCAGTACAAGAGTAGGTAGGGTACAGATAGGTTACAATTACCGTAAGTAGCACGTGACCACAGGGAGGCTGTGATGGATCATAGGTCCAAATCTTAGTTATGTGGTTCCCTTGGCCGCTTCTGGTAAGGGGCCTCATACCAGTAGAAGAACTCAGTCCAAAATGAGGAGCTGCCTATTATCTCCTAGACTGCTGCCTCCTGCACGCTGCGCCTATCCCTGAGCTGGGCCGCCTTCCTCCTCCCATTTCTGAGACTGTGATTTTCCAGGCAGAACGGTGGGTGGCCCATAACTTTCTGCCCGAAGGTCCAAATAAGATGGCAGCTTTGCCAATGGATTCCGCTGGATTTTATCTGTGCAGGGAGACCAAATATGGCTACCGTATTTAGTTCCTAGTAGCTATGCTATGTAACTCCATAACGCAAGGTTTTGGAGGAGGCTGCATTGTATGGGCGTGTGAGGAAAGGAATAACATTTCCGATTATGTCCTTGGCTAGGATCAGAGACATTGCATTCTGTTGTTATAGGTCATTTTCCAGATTCAATATTTCAGAGCCTTACTGGGACCTGTGGTGCCACGATGTTCCATGTGCTTGAGTCAAGAGGAATCCAGTTTGGCTGGTCCTGCACACCAATTTACACCCCTAGGATAATTGCCAGTAGCACAGGATCTATACCTATCACTCCCCCCTGGAGTGAGCTTCAAAGGGCTTGTTCTTTGGGTTAATTAAAGAAAAACATTGGGTTGCTCACTCCAAGGAAGTGCATTCACAGGATAATGAGGTCCCTTTGACTGAGATGCATTTCATTTTCCTTTATGGCCTGGGGGAATGCAAGGGTGGGGGCTGAGGTTGAAGCAAGTATTCTGGGCCAACCTGTTTCTGACAGTATTCCACCAGATAGGAAAATTATATAATAATAATAATAATAATAATAATTTTATTTATATAGCGCCAACATATTCCGCAGCGCTTTACAAATTATAGAGGGGACTTGTACAGACAATAAACATTACAGCATAACAGAAATACAGTTCAAAACAGATACCAGGAGGAGTGAGGGCCCTGCTCGCAAGCTTACAAACTATGGGGAAAAGGGGAGACACGAGAGGTGGATGGTAACAATTGCTTTAGTTATTCGGACCAGCTATAGTGTAAGGCTCAGGTGTTCATGTAAAGCTGCATGAACCAGTTACCTGCCTAAGTATGTAGCAGTACAGACACAGAGGGCTAATACTGCATAAAGTGTATGAGAACATGATGCGAGGAACCTTTTTTTTTTTTTTTTTTTTTTTATTATAAATAGGCCACACAGGGATCGTTAGGTTAATGCATTGAGGCGGTAGGCCAGTCTGAACAAATGAGTTTTTAGGGCACGCTTAAAACTGTGGGGATTGGGGATTAATCGTATTAACCTAGGTAGTGCATTCCAAAGAATCGGCGCAGCACGTGTAAAGTCTTGGAGACGGGAGTGGGAGGTTCTGATTATTGAGGATGCTAACCTGAGGTCATTAGCGGAGCGGAGGGCACGGGTAGGGTGGTAGACTGATACCAGGGAGGAGATGTAGGGTGGTGCTGAGCCATGGAGTGCTTTGTGGATGAGGGTAGTAGTTTTGTACTGGATTCTGGAGTGGATGGGTAGCCAGTGTAATGACTGGCACAGGGTAGAGGCATTGGTGTAACGGTTGGTGAGGAATATGATCCTGGCTGCAGCATTCAGGACAGATTGGAGCGGGGAGAGTTTTGCAAGAGGGAGACCGATTAGTAGAGAGTTACAATAGTCCAGACGAGAATGAATAAGTGAAACAGTCAGAGTTTTTGCAGAGTCGAAATTAAGAAAAGGGCGAATTCTAAAAATGTTTTTGAGATGCAGGTAAGAAGAGCGAGCCAGTGATCGGATGTAGGGGGTGAATGAAAGGTCAGAATCAAGGATGACCCCAAGGCAGCGGGCATGTTGCTTTGGAGTAATGGTGGAACCGCACACGGAGATGGCAATGTCAGGCAAAGGTAGGTTAGTAGAGGGAGAGAACACGAGGAGTTCAGTTTTTGACAGGTTTAGTTTCAGATAGAGGGAGGACATGATGTTAGAGACAGCGTTAAGACAATCACTGGTGTTTTCTAAAAAGGTCGGTGTGATATCGGGAGCAGAAGTGTATAATTGGGTGTCGTCAGCATAGAGATGGTACTGGAAACCAAATCTACTGATTGTTTGTCCAATAGGGGCAGTATACAACGAGAAGAGTAGGGGGCCTAGGACTGATCCTTGAGGAACCCCAACAGTAAGGGGAAGGTGAGAGGAGGAGGAACCAGCAAAACATACAGTGAAGGATCGGTCAGAGAGATAGGAGGAGAACCAGGAGAGAACGGTGTCCTTGAGGCCGATGGAGCGGAGCATAGTGAGGAGGAGCTGATGATCCACAGTGTCAAATGCTGCAGAGAGATCCAAGAGAATTAGCATGGAGTAGTGACCATTAGATTTAGCTGTTAGTAGGTCATTAGAGACTTTAATGAGGGCAGTTTCAGTAGAGTGTAAAGAGCGGAAGCCAGATTGAAGAGGGTCGAGAAGAGAGTTATCTGAGAGATAGCGGGTAAGACGGGAGTGGACCAGGCGTTCGAGGAGTTTAGAGATGAAGGGAAGATTAGAGACAGGTCTATAATTAGCGGCACAGTTTTGATCGAGGGATGGTTTTTTAAGTAATGGATGTATGATGGCATGCTTAAATGAGGAGGGAAAAATACCGGAAGTGAGGGAAAGGTTGAATATTTTTGTTAGGTGAGAGGTGATAGCCGGGGAAAGGGACTGGAGGAGATGTGACGGAATGGGGTCACTGGTGCAAGTGGTCGGGCGCGAAGATGCAAGGAGCCTGCTTACTTCTTCTTCTGTAACTGCTTCAAAGTCAGAGAGTGAACTAGATGCAGTGGGGGAGGGAGGACAGTGCATGGTATGAAGAGATTGGGAGATGATTTCCTGTCGAATGTGGTCAATTTTTTCTTTGAAGTAATTGGCCAGATCGTCAGCACGGAGATCCGTGGTTGGGGCCTGCTCTCTTGGGTTGAGTAGGGACTGGAACGTGTCAAAGAGACGTTTAGGGTTATTGGACAGGGAGGTGATGAGGGTGTTGAAGTAGGTTTGTTTGGAGAGGTGAAGGGCAGAATTGTATGTCTTTAGCATGAACTTATAATGGATGAAATCTTCGGGTAGATTAGATTTTCTCCACAGACGTTCTGCGCACCTGGAGCACCGCTGCAGGAAACGTGTTTGCAGCGTGTGCCACGGTTGTTGCCGTCTGTGCCGAGTTGTTTTATGTATAGGAGGAGCAGCTTCATCCAGAGCACTTTGCAGGGTTTCATTGTAATGCTTCAATGCAGAATCAGGACATGAGATGGAGGAAATAGGGGCCAATGAGGACTGCAAGTTCATCATAAGTTTCTGGGTGTTAATGGCCTGTATGTTTCTATAGGTGTGGAAAGTGGGGGTGACCTGAGCGGGATGGCAGTTCTTGATAGAGAATGAAAGAAGGTTGTGGTCAGAGAGCGGGAGAGGGGAGTTTGTGAAGTCATCCACTGAGCAAAGGCGGGAGAAGACCAAGTCAAGGGAGTTTCCATCTTCATGTGTTATAGATATCATTTTCCATATATCACACCTTCCATGGAGCCGGTATTTTCCAAGTTTCGTCTTACAGGTTGCCCATTACAAGGTATAAATTGCTTAAATTTCAGGATCCCATGTCAAATGCAGCTTACTCCCAGGAATGGTGGGTGGGCTGTCTCTCTCTTCCCTACTGTCTCTCCCACTCTTACCTTCTCTCTCTTTTGCCTCCTGTTTCTCTCTTACCTGCTGTCTCTTCCCTCCTGTCTCTCTGTTCACATAATTCTGCATCATGCGGTCAAAAACCATTAATGTAATAGATATATCACAGACCACAATCCCACCGACATATAGATATGTACCTCCTGTCTCTCAATTCCTCTCTTACCTCCTGTCGCTCTCTTCCCTCGTCTCTCTCTTCCCTCCTCTCTCTTCCCTACTGTCCCTCTCTTCCCTCCTATCTCTCTCACCTTCTGTTTCTCTTTTCCCTCCTGTCACTCTCTTTTTCCTTCTTTTCTTTCTTTCCTTCTTCCTGGTTGAGTCTGGCTCCGCCCCTCACTGTAGCCCCACCCCTACCATGTGACCCCCAAAGGTTGATAGCTGTGAGGCTGTAGAGAGGAGGGAGCAGCTGTGAGGCGTCCTGTCTCCTCTGCTGACTGCAGGCTGTGGTGATTCCTGCTACACTGTCAGGTGTCTGCACAGCGCCGAGCGCTATCGGGGGTCCGCACGGTGCCGAGTGCTATCCGTCAGGGGCCTGCACGGCGCCAAGCGCTATCTGTCGGGGGTCTGCACATCGCCAAGCGCTACCTGTCTGGGGTCTGCCGTCTTATTGAGGAATGGTGAGTAGGGTTGAGCGAAACGGATCGTACATTTTCCAAAGTCGCCGACTTTTGGCAAAGTCGGGTTTCATGAAACCCGACCCGATCCCTGTGTGGGGTCGGCCATGCGGTACGCGACTTTCGCGCCAAAGTCGCGTTTCGTATGACTCGCTTGGCGCCATTTTTTCAGCGAGAGAGAGCGAGAGAGAGAGAGAAAAAAAAAAAAAATTCCCATTGACTTTGCATTGGGTTTCGTGTTTCGGTCGATCCCCGACTTTTCGCCATAATCGGCCGATTTCACTCGACTCGATTTTAGAGATAGTCGGGTTTCGCGAAACCTGACTCGACCCTAAAAAAGTAAAAGTCGCTCAACCCTAATGGTGAGGTTTATTTTAAAACCTACATTGAGGCTATGGGGGGGTTTGGGCGTTGGGTTTTTTCCTTGTTATTTTTGCAATACTATCTCCTCTGGTATCAAAATTGCTGGACGAATCATCAACAATCTGAAATAAATAGACGATACAACAGTGATAGCAACAATATACATCATATAAAAAGATGTACACCAAGAACCAAATATCCAAAATAATTTTTTTTTTAATCATCATAATACAAAAAAAAGTCTTTACTAAAAGACAAATATAAAAAGTGGGAAACTACAAGGGGATGCAAGAAGGCTATACACCGAAACGTACGTTGGGTTTTGGTTTGGTTCCACGTCTCCTTACACGTACAAACATGCCCTATATTATGTATGAATGCTCACATGTTGTTTTTTATCTTATGCCATGCTATATACTGTAATATAGCTGTATTGCTTAAATTATCAGCCAACTACAGAGGATTTCCTCTTTGTAGGGTCCCTATATGTACTTCATGGATGTGTTAGTTATCTTAGCATGCAAATTGCCTCTTCTGAGAAAAAGAGGACTTAAACTCTATAGCGCCACCTGTTGGAAGTAGTGATCCTACAAGTCACAATCAACCCTTTAACGAGTCGTGCAATGTGACTTAGGATTAAAGCCAAATCAGTATCTCAATTCGCAGACACGGTGTTTCGGGCTGTTGGCCCTCGTCAGTGCGAAGCATGAGAACTAATTTGGCTAGGTGAGAGGCTCTGGACTGGGGTCTAAGGGGTAACGTTTCTCCTTATGGAGAGTGACATACCAGCTCGCTTGTCAAGGTGAGGAGGCTTATTAGCCTGACGAGGGTTGATTGTGACTTGTAGGATCGCTACTTCCAACAGGTGGCGCTATAGAGTTTAAGTCCTCTTTTTCTCAGAAGAGGCAATTTGCATATTTAATTTCCCAGAGGAGCATTGCACGGCAAATAAGCCTCCTTACCTTGACAAGCCTTTCTTAGCTAACTTTATCTGCATTTTGTTTTGCCTGTAGCTCTCATCTGTGTGACTGTGGCGCCACCTTGTGGTTTCCCAGTTTTTATATTTGTCTTTTATTGAACACTTTTTGTTGTATTATGATTAAAAAAATGTCATGTTGTTTGGATATTAGGTTCTTCATGTACATCTTTTTATATGATCTATATTTCCATATGCAAAGAAGTCATTATTTTGTCCATGCAGAAATTTGATTGATGGCAACAAGAGTAGATGCAATGAAAGACTTATTATAATTGTCCAGACGGATAGCTCAAACAAGGGACTGCTACTCAACTAGTGATGAGCGAATGTGCTCGGATAATTTTAGTTTGCTTGGATGTTATCCGAGTCCCTGCAGCTGCATGTTTTGTGGCCGTTAGACATCTGTAGCACATGATGGAATTGCCTAACAGCCGCAAAACATGCAGCCACAGGGCCTCATATTATCCGAACATGACAAGATACTCGGATAACACTTTATCTGAGCACGTTCACTCATCACTATACTCAACACAAAGAACACACAAAGATATTGACTACTGCCCGGAATGACCGGGACATATTTTAGATGGAGGGTGAAAAACTGGAAGTTGTAAGGGACTTCAGCCTACTCAGATCAATAATCACTCAAGATGTAGCAACGACACCAGAAGTCAATAGAATATCTATGGGCAAAGCAACAATAAAGTCACTGAATAAGGTCTTCAGATAGAGGAACATTTCACAGGCGACAAAGACATGGCTCATACATAGTTTGGTAATTCTGTTTTCTCAGTTCATATTGTGAACTTTTAATTATTTATCCTTAATCTATATTTTAGGGTAGTTTCCCCAACATTAAGTAGTTTGCACGAACATTATATTACATACACTACAGAATCCGAGGCACATGTAAGAAAATATCTCATTTCAAATGTGACCCATTTGTGGATTCATGAATGTGTTGCCTTTAACCAAATTCTGGCAGTTCCCACAACTGAGACAGGGGAAAGTGTTCCCTTCCTTTAACTGCCAAGAACACAACCGATGTTACAATTTTTGAGTAAGATAACCTTAATTGTGATGAGCGAGTGTACTCGTTGCTCGGGTTTTCCCGAGCACGCTCGGTTGGTCGAGTATTTGTAACTGCTCGAGATTTAGTTTTTGCTGACGCAGTTGCATGATTTACGGCTGCTAGACATCCTGAGTACATGTGGGGGTTGCCTGGTTGCTAAGGAATCCCCACATGCATTCAAGCTATGAGCTGTAAATCATGCAGCTGAGGCAGGAAAACTAAATCTCCGAGCAGTTACAAATACTCGGAGACCACCCGAGCGTGCTCGGGAAAACCCGAGCAACGAGTATACTCGCTCATCACTAAACCTTAACAACTACATATATCTGAATCTAAAAATGTTTATCTTCAATGAGGAAGTGAACTCTTAAATATGCATCCTTCCCTCCATCCTCCCTCGTTCTCACCCTGACCTCTTCATGCTGTATATCACCTGACTGACACTGAACTGCTGGAGTTTCTGGATGTACAGAAGTGAGTATACATGGAGAAGAGAGGCAACAAACGGAAGATCGACCTGGGCAAACATTGTGTATCTATCTGGTCAACACCTTCGGACTCCTCCCTTGCTTCATCAAGGTTCACATAGGCTTGTTTAGCCCCCCCAAGGGGGAGAAGACCGGATGATATCAGTCATATATGATATAAATATCGCTCCAGGTTTTATGCAGATAAGGCAGCAGAACCAACCTAGATAAGCCAATGTATCTAATCATAACATGTGTACTACTACTCAGCTACTACTTATGCACAGAATATAAATTACTGAGAACAAACTAGCAATGACCGACTGGTACAGAGGGGAGAGGGTCCTGCCTATGTGGGCTTATATTCTTCAGGATAATGGGGAGAGAGAGAGAGAGAGTAGGTCGGGGGTTTGCGGCACTTCTGGGGTGATGAGATGGCAGTGGTGTCCTTGCAGGCTGTAAGTTCTCTCGATGAGATGGGTTTCCAAGTTCAGCCTAACAGATCCTTGGTGGATAATCAGACGTATTGGGGCCTAGAATTCCAGAGGATGGCGGATACTCGGAAGAAGTTTTGGAGGTGACTGGATGAGGAATGAATAAGTGTGGAGGAGAGAAGGAGGTCTTGAGAGGGCCAGAGATCACGTGTCTGAAGGTAGCAGATTTGTTCGGAGATATACAGAGGAGACAGATTACGGACGGTTTTGCAGCTCAATGTTTGTACTTTGAACATTATACGTTGGGAAACTGGGAGCAAACAAAGGGATTTGCAGAGGGGAGAAACAGAAGAGTAGCGAGGAGAGAGGTGGATTATTCTGTTAAGGATGACCTGGAGAGGTGCAAGAGTGTTTGTAAGGAGGCCACAAAGGAGGATATTGGAGTAAAGCCTGACAAGAAGGAGAATATGGCTGATAGACATTCTGGAAATCCGGACAGCAGAGGTGAAATCAGGGCAAGAGAGGTAGATCTGAGTGTCATCAGCATATAGATGGTACTGCATGCAATGGGACTTTATGAATTGTCCTAGACCAAACGTATAGATTAAGAGTATGGGTGCCAGAACAGTCTTGAGGGACACCATCAGAGAGAGGGTAGGATGAGGAGGTAAAATGGAGAGCCGATGATTTACCATAATAACCAGGCGTCTGCTGAAGATCTCAGTACCTGTCAATATGGTACTCCTAAGAAAGCTAGACCATGGCTGGCGTTCATAGGAGACTATGATTTTCACTATACACAGCAATCCTGTAATACATGAGATCGGCTGATAGACGGTTCATTACCATGAAAAGGACAACAAAAATACAGTAAATATTTTAAAAAGTTTTTAAAAATAAAAAAGATAAATTTGAATCCCCTCTCTTTTACCTCAATAAAAATAGCAAAAAGAAAAAAAATATTACTCTAACATCTCCGCATCTGTAAAAGTCTGATCTGTCAAAATATAAAGTTGATTAACTTCATCTTCAAATGCCATAATGAGAAAATAATCAAAACACCAAAATTTAGATTATTTGGCTCCCGCAACACCACAAACAAATGCGAAGAAAACAAAGTATTTACTTCAAATTGGTAACAATAAAAACATAAAGCTCAGGCACAAAAAAAACAATCCACCAAACACCGCTCCATCAACCTAAAAATATTATGGGTCTCAGAAAATGTCAAGATAAACCCCACAGTCTCCAACACACCGTATGATCGTGGCCACCATAGCTCATTCACACAGTATGATAGTGGCCCCCGCACAGTTGATGGTGGTCCCCAGTGTCCCCCCCCCACAAGTCTGATTGTAGCCTCCTACAGTCCACCCCCACACACAATATGACGACTCACCACGGCATGACACTACTACTAAAAGTCTCCCCACACATTGATAGCCTCATAATTTTTCATTCCAATAATTCCGGTTTGCATTTTTTTTTAAACAAAACTAAATAGGTCCCTAAAAAAGAGGGAATTAGACCTACTGGTAATTCAGTTTCTAGGAGTCCCTCAAGACACCACCTCAGGACGTAGTCCTTCCTTGACCTGTGGCTGGACAGGATCACAGAGAGGTTAAAAGGTTCCTCTCGCCTCCACATTCAGGTGTTTTTTCAAAGTAATGTAACCAAAGGATGGATGCAAATGGTCTATACGAGCCACTAGAAACTCATATGTAAGGTAAACACGTTAACGGCCCCAGCTCGATCTTGAGCCATGGCGACCCAATGGATGAACGATCTGCAGGAAGGTCGATCTTGTGTAGGCCTAAAGATAAACATAAGGGAGGGGAAATAAGATGCTGTCCTGAGGGACTCCTGGAAACTGAATTACTGGTAGGACTGATTCCCTCTTTCCAGTATGTCCGTTAGGGCCGCACACCAGAGAAATAGCACCAGGGTGTGTACAGAAGGCCTGAAGGACCAAAGAACTAGGCTAGATACAGGTCCTTCTCAAAAAATTAGCATATAGTGTTAAATTTCATTATTTACCATAATGTAATGATTACAATTAAACTTTCATATATTATAGATTCATTATCCACCAACTGAAATTTGTCAGGTCTTTTATTGTTTTAATACTGATGATTTTGGCATACAACTCCTGATAACCCAAAAAACCTGTCTCAATAAATTAGCATATTTCACCCATCCAATCAAATAAAAGTGTTTTTTAATAACAAACAAAAAAACCATCAAATAATAATGTTCAGTTATGCACTCAATACTTGGTCGGGAATCCTTTGGCAGAAATGACTGCTTCAATGCGGCGTGGCATGGAGGCAATCAGCCTGTGACACTGCTGAGATGTTATGGAGGCCCAGGATGCTTCAATAGCGGCCTTAAGCTCATCCAGAGTGTTGGGTCTTGCGTCTCTCAACTTTCTCTTCACAATATCCCACAGATTCTCTATGGGGTTCAGGTCAGGAGAGTTGGCAGGCCAATTGAGCACAGTAATACCATGGTCAGTAAACCATGTACCAGTGGTTTTGTCACTGTGAGCAGGTGCCAGGTCGTGCTGAAAAATGAAATCTTCATCTCCATAAAGCATTTCAGCCGATGGAAGCATGAAGTGCTCCAAAATCTCCTGATAGCTAGCTGCATTGACCCTGCCCTTGATGAAACACAGTGGACCAACACCAGCAGCTGACATGGCACCCCACACCATCACTGACTGTGGGTACTTGACACTGGACTTCAGGCATTTTGGCATTTCCTTCTCCCCAGTCTTCCTCCAGACTCTGGCACCTTGATTTCCGAATGACATGCAAAATTTGCTTTCATCAGAAAAAAGTACTTGGGACCACTTAGCAACAGTCCAGTGCTGCTTCTCTGTAGCCTGTCATGATTCCAATGGCAGGGAATCACAAAAGGACAAGCACCAACGAGCTCTAGGGTGATGGAACCTAAGCTGACCGCGACCCTAAACCTGAACACACAAATAACAATAGCCGGGGAACGTGCCTACGTTGATCCTAGACGTCTCGCACCAGCCGAAGATCTAACTTCCCCTATTAGAAGAAACACAGACCTCTCTTGCCTCCAGAGAAATACCCCACAGAAATAGCAGCCCCCCACATATAATGACGGTGAAATGAGAGGAAGGCACATACACAGTATGAAAACAGATTCAGCAAAATGAGGCCTGCTAAAACTAGATAGCAGAGGATACAAAAGTAAACTGCGCGGTCAGCAAAAAACCCTTCAAAAAACCATCCTGCAATTACTTGAACTCATGTTCCAACTCATGGAACATGAGGAGCAATTACAGCTCGCTAGAGCAACCAGCAGCAAAGAAACAATTATATGCAAGCTGGACAAGACAAAAATAAAGCAAAACGTGGAACAAGAAAATCAAAAACTTAGCTTGTCCTGAAGATTACTGAAGCCAGAAGCTGAGGTAACAAAACACTCTGATAACCTTGATAGCCGGCGGGGAAATGACAAGAAAGCCCGGTTAAATAGGAAACTCCCAAATCCTAATAGAACAGGTGGACACCAGAGACAGCAGAACACAAATCACCCAGTACCATCAGTAACCACCAGAGGGAGCCCAAAAACAGAACTCACAACAGTACCCCCCCCTTGAGGAGGGGTCACCGAACCCTCACGAGAACCACCAGGGCGACCAGGATGAGCCCTATGAAAACCAGGTATGAAACCACAAAATTGAAACGAGAGAAAAACAGTGACCAACGAGCCTGTCTAGGATTCAGACGCCTGGCAGACTCAAGGTAAATCAGATTTTTGTGATCAGTCAAGACCACCACACGATGTCTAGCACCCTCCAGCCAATGACGCCACTCCTCAAATGCCCACTTCATGGCCAAAAGTTCCCGACTACCCACATCATAATTCCGCTCAGCGGGCGAAAATTTTCTAGAAAAGAACGCACATGGCTTCATCACCGAGCAATCGGAGCTTCTCTGTGACAAAACCGCCCCCGCTCCAATCTCGGAAGCATCAAACTCAACTTGGAAAGGAAGCGAAACATCAGGCTGACGCAACACAGGAGCAGAAGAAAACTGGCGTTTAAGTTCCTGAAAGGCCTCCACAGCCGCAGGAGACCAATCAGCAACATCAGCACCCTTCTTAGTCAAATCCGTCAAAGGCTTAACAACACTAGAAAAATTAGTTATAAAACGACGATAGAAATTCGCAAAGCCCAAGAACTTCTGTAGACTCTTAAGAGATGTAGGCTGCGTCCAGTCACAAATAGCCTGAACCTTGACGGGATCCATCTCAATAGTAGAAGGGGAAAAAATATACCCCAAGAAAGAAATCTTCTGGACTCCAAAGAGACACTTTGAGCCCTTTACAAACAAGGAATTAGCCCGCAGGACCTGAAACACCTTCCTGACCTGCTGAACATGAGACTCCCAGTCATCAGAAAAAACCAAAATATCATCCAAATACACAATCATAAATTTATCCAGATGTTCACGGAAAATATCGTGCATAAAGGACTGGAAGACTGAAGGAGCATTAGAAAGTCCGAAAGGCATTACCAAATACTCAAAATGGCCCTCAGGCGTATTAAATGCGGTTTTCCACTCATCACCTTGCTTTATTCGTATAAGATTATACGCACCCCAAAGATCAATCTTAGTGAACCATCTAGCCCCCTTAATGCGAGCAAACAAATCAGTCAACAAAGGCAAAGGATACTGATATTTTACGGTAATCTTATTCAAAAGACGATAATCTATACAAGGCCTCAAGGACCCATCTTTTTTGGCCACGAAAAAAAAACCTGCTCCCAAAGGGGACGAAGATGGACGGATATGTCCCTTTTCCAAGGACTCCTTAACATAATCCCGCATAGCAGTATGCTCTGGCACTGACAGATTGAACAAACGACCTTTAGGAAATTTACTACCAGGAATTAAATCTATAGCACAATCGCAATCCCTGTGAGGAGGAAGCGAACTGAGCTTAGGCTCCTCAAAAACATCCCGATAATCAGACAAAAATACAGGAACCTCAGAAGAAGTAGATGAAGCGATAGAAATTGGAGGTGCATCATCATGAACCCCCTGACATCCCCAGCTTAACACAGACATTGTTTTCCAGTCAAGGACTGGATTATGAGTTTGTAACCATGGCAGACCAAGTACTAGAACATCATGTAAATTATACAATACCAGGAAGCGAATCACCTCCTGATGAACGGGAGTCATACGCATGGTCACTTGTGTCCAGTACTGAGGTTTATTCATAGCTAAAGGTGTAGAGTCAATTCCCTTCAAAGGAATAGGGACTTCCAGAGGCTCAAGACTAAACCCACATCGCTTGGCAAATGACCAATCCATAAGACTCAGGGCAGCGCCTGAATCTACATAGGCATCGACGGAAATGGATGATAATGAGCAAATCAGAGTCACAGACAGAATGAACTTAGACTGTAACGTACTAATGGCAACAGACTTATCAACCTTTTTTGTGCGTTTAGACCATGCTGATATAACATGAGCTGAATCACCACAATAAAAGCACAACCCATTTTTCCGCCTATAGTTTTGTCGTTCACTTCTAGACTGAACTCTATCACATTGCATTGTCTCAAGTGCCTGTTCAGAAGACACCGCCAAATGGTGCACAGGTTTGTGCTCCCGTAAACGCCGATCAATCTGAATAGCCATAGTCATAGACTCATTCAGACCTGTAGGCGCAGGGAACCCCACCATAACATCTTTAATGGCCTCAGAAAGGCCATCTCTGAACTTTGCAGCCAGGGCGCACTCATTCCACTGAGTAAGCACTGACCATTTCCGAAATTTTTGACAATATATTTCTGCTTCATCTTGCCCCTGAGAGAGAGCTAATAAAGCTTTTTCAGCCTGAATCTCTTGGTTAGGTTCCTCATAGAGCAAACCCAATGCCAGAAAAAATGCATCCACATTAAGCAACGCAGGATCCCCTGGTGCCAATGCAAATGCCCAATTTTGAGGGTCACCCCGCAGGAAAGATATAATAATCTTAACCTGCTGAGCAGGGTCTCCAGAAGAGCGAGATTTCAAAGAAAGGAACAGCTTGCAATTGTTCCTAAAATTCAGAAAACTAGATCTATCTCCAGCAAATATATATATATATATATATATATATATATATATATATATATATATATAGCCAGATCTCGTTCAAACACCAATAGAATTGTTTTTGTGAACACGTACCATCCATTTATGAAGGTGTTTCATAATATTTTGAACAAACATTGGTCCATCCTGGATAACTCGTACCCAATGTTCCTGAGTTTCAGACTCCTCCTCTGATCTGTCATAAGAGATCACCTAATTTAAGGAACCTTTTGGTGAAAGCCGATATTGGTAGCTCTATCATCAAAGATACCCAAACTTTTTTATCCACACCACGTAGAGGTACTTTTCCCTGTTTACATTGTTTGCAATGCTCCAACATCACCAAGGGTGACTCCTTTTTCCATCCCAAATCAGGTAAACGCTTCCCGATTCACGGTTTCTACAGTTGTGAGTCATCATTTGTCATATACCTCATCAAGTGTCCCTGCGGTCTCGGATATGTGGATGAGACCACGCAACATATCCGAGACCAGATATCCCAACACAAATCTTCAATTCACTTTAAGAGAACAATGCTTCCGATTCCTGCCCATTTTATTGCGCATAATCACAATGTTTCACAACTACGATACCAGGTTATTGACAATATACCACTTATGAGAAGAGGGGGCAATAGAATCCAGAAACTAACGGAAAGAGAAGCATACTGGATCTACTCCCTACAGACACTAGAACCTTATGGCCTCAACAGGGAATACGAAGTGTTTTACTAAACCATGATTTGATCTAATGTATCGAATGTGACCCCACGTTATACGCTGTGATAACCCTTGATTAGATTATAGCAGTTATTTAGTCTGCCCAATATGCAGATAATTACCTTGACAAAGGCCATACGGCCGAAACGTCGCAGTTTTTTGTTCTGTATGATTGGTCATTAAAATGTATCTTCTGGATATATATGACTCAGGTTTATCTAGCTCTTGATGTAAATTATTTTTCCTGAAGGCACCTTTGACGGCCACTCCCTTGATTCATTCAGCATAAAAATGCTGAACATTCCGTATAAATCTGGAAAACAAATTATGCAACAGAATCAGAGACAGTGAGACCCTTCCCTGTTGTATCCCAAAATTAATAATGAACTGCAGTGATTGTTGGATGTATTATACTTATAAACACTTCAGCCATAGAATAGACCTTAAACACCTCTTATTGCACAATAAAAGTATGGTGATAGCCACTTCCAGGAACACAATGAGGACTGATGCAGACCAATAATAGACTGGGGCATTACTATCCTTTCTACTGTATGGGATCCGGAGAGCAGAAGCAAAGAGTGGGGGCCAGGCCTGGGTGAGACACGTGTGTGTGTGTGTGGGGGGGGGGGGTTGTCAAATTTATGGGGCCAGGATGGGGGACATTATAACTGCATGGGATAATAAAACGATATTATTACTGCTGTAATGTATTTTATTTTGAGGATACTGTGGGGAATGTGTTCTGGAAGCGGTGCTCTAGTTAACTGTTATTTTCTGCAGAGATGAGTCCTGGCTAGAATTGATGGCGAAATGCGCTGGATGAAGAAAATGCAAGATGAAGGACTTTAGAGTCACTGATGAGTCAGTGTGTTACCTGTACACTGACACTATACACTAAACTATATACAGAGCTGCTGTGTATAATGGCACATATGGAAATATTAGTATTGTGGTTTTTCTTTATTAATGATTGTAGTATTTGGTCACTATGTGCTAGTAATTTGTAGTTTGGCGGTATTTGCTCCTTGTATGTGGTATTATTATGTCAATATGTGCTGGTAATATGTTGTCTGGTCATAACGTGACGGTATTTGTCTCCTGTGGGGTATCATTCGGACACTACGTAGTCTTAGGCTGCTTTCACACATCAGGTTTTTTCTTTCAGGCACAATCCGGCAGTTTCAGGCACAATCCGGATCCGTTTTTTTCTTATGCCGGATCAGTTTTTTTCCCCATAGACTTGTATTAGCACCGGATTGTGCCTGAAGGACATGCGTTTCATCCGTTTTGTGCCGGATCCGTCAGTTCAGGCTTTTTTGCCGGACACAAAAAACATCTCCTGCAACGTTTTTTGTGTCCGGCGAAAAAGCCTGAAGTGACGTTTCCGGCAATAAACGCATGGAACTGATGTGTGAATGAACGTTTCCGGCGACCAAATCTGTTTTTACACATTGAGCATGCCCAGAAGCTTTGTTTTTGATTCTGCCACGGAATGAATCAATCTCTCTCTCTCTCTCCCAGGCAGTCAAAATCCATGCGCAATACAGAGAGCCGAATCCAGCTAAAAAACGGATCCGGTGCATCAGTTTTTCACAATTTACGCCGGATCCGTTTTTTAGCACATTTTCCGGATTTAGCCTTAAGCCAAAAACCTGATGTGTGAAAGCAGCCTTAATATGTGGTCTGGTCATGGTGTGGCGGTACTTGTCCCTGTACGTGGTATTATTCGGTCACTGTGTGGTAGTAATATGTGGTCTGGTCATGGTGTGATGGTTTGTCTCTTGAATATATATATATATATTTTTTTCATTTCAAAAAATGTGTGTAACATTTCCTTAAAGAAAAATAAATAAAAATATACCGAAAAAGAGTAATGGATATTTTAAGATTTTTTTTGTAGGTTAGAGTAGAAGTAGGGCTCTGCCAAAAGAGTATCCTTGTCATGGTGGTAAAAAAATCTTTTGGCCAAAACAAAGGCTGATGGTCATATATGTGATATGGTGCTTGACGGGAACTGTTACTGAGTGATTGGTGAGGAAGTGATGCAGAAGTGGAGGTTTACTAAGAGTGGGCAATTGGACTGTGGAGGAGGAGCTGGGGTGAAACCTGGGCTGGGTCTCAAGGGGCCCAAAAATGTTGCCAGTTTGGGGCCCTGACATTTCTGGTGGCAGTCTTGCACAGGACTGATCTTTCACTGGCCCTCCTGGGCTCAGACTAAACCTTAGTTACAGACCAGCTTACCGTAGCACAAGGACTCCTGGCAGGACAGAGACCCTGGATTGCTGGAATATCAAACCAATAACCTGTAATATATGGATAAATGGGCACAGCATTGGGATGCTTATACATTACATACACGTGAGCCTATGTACGTCTATTCTGAATCGTTCGATCTCTAGCCCTCAAGTAAGGGGCTGGAAGCTATGAAAGTAAGGAAATATGAAGTCTGGCAGGTAACATCCTGTCATTACTAACGCTGTGTTCATCATCAGACCACCTGACAAAGAAGCGTGGATCATCACTCCTGTGGTGCTAATGTTAATGACACAGAGAGTCTGGAATAGCTGAAGTGGCCTAAACAAACAGTTACCATCGGTCGTGCCATATACATATATATAGGAAGAAAATCATTAACTGATTTGTTATATCCGCAGTTGGCTCCTAACCCAGAGCCTTGGTAAAGATTGTTACGAACACTTCCGCACAAGAGATAGACTCCTGGTTTGTAGTATGTTGTGTTGTAGGATGAACTTGATAGATATAGGTTTCCCTTCAACTATAACAAAAGAGTCCCGATTCTAGCACTCAAGGGCCAAGTCTGAAAACTTCCAACTAGATAGAACAAGGACAGTAGCTGAATTGAGACGCTTGCTTCGAAACAGAAGAAATACTAGGCCAATCCGAGCAAAGTTGTTCCTTTGGCTAAGCCAAGTCACAAATGAAGCTGGAACTGAGTCTCGAAACACAAGGACTCTCTAACAGGAGTCGAGGCTAGAAGCACAAAGTGTGGAGTGCAAGGCCAGTGACACAAGGTACGATGCCCGTAGTCAAAGGCATTAAGCCAGAGGCACGAAGCCGCAATGTATGAGGGGTGCTATGAGGCACCATATGGCATTAAAAGGCACCTATGAGGCCCAGAGGTCTTGTGAGCAATGAGAGGCCCTGTGACACTATGAGGCCCAGAGGCAATACAAGACAGAGAGGCGCTATGAAGTCCAGGGGCACTAACAGGCACAGACTGGGGTCAAGCTTGCGAGACCAGACTCAGTTACATTTAAGAGAGCAGTCCATCTCAATTCAGGATAAACCGCCACTGTGAGTGGTACATTTCAATTGTCCAATCTGCCCCACCTGAAGGAGCCAATTTAATGAGGCGCAGCTGGAGGGCAGTCTTCAGAGATAATGTGCTGTATTAACCCCAGGTGTCCTCCTATGGATGGAGCAGGAATACTGCGTTATTGCAGATATGCACAGGCTGGCTGTTGGCTGAGGGACCACTACCCAGAGAGGTGTTAGCCCCGGACTGCTTGTCAGTGGAAGGGAAGCCCGAGACCAACCGATCACCCAGAGTCTGTCCTTTGACCCTCCACCGGATAAGATATTTTAACTCTAGGAAAAACCTCTCATGCGATACAACCTTGTCGGGACAAGAAAAACACTGGAAGGTGGAGGTGAGTGGGGCCCTTTAACCTCTCTGTGATACTGTCAAGTCAGAGGTGAAAGAAGGACTACCTCCTCGTGTGCTGTCCGCAGAGATGTACTTGAAAATACATTTGGCAAATTGTTCTAAAATAATGAAAACTTGCTGCTAAACTTTTAACCCTTCTGACAAAAAAAAAAATGACATTTGAAGAATTTTGGTCACATTATAAAACAGAAGGTAAATGTTACTTATTCAATATTTTGGGTAGTATAACTATTTGGTTTATGGGTGTAAACAAAGTTTGAACATTGCAAATTTTTCATATTTTTTGTAAAAAAAAATTCTATTTTAATAAAAGCAAAATATATTGCATAAAATACAAAGTGTCAGGAACAAAATAAAAAAACCTCTCAGGTAACTGAAGTTGAAAAATTCCATTGTTATTACCCACAATAAAGATTTGAAAATTTGAGCTTGGTTACTAAAAGGTTAAAATAGCTTAGTCCCAATGTGACTTCTCTGATGTCTAACAACATGTGATTTCTTAGTAAAACATTTCCCACATTCGAAACATGAAAATGGCTTCTCTCCTGTGTGAATTCGCTCATGTATAATAAGATGATATTTCTTATAAAAACGTTTTCCACATACTGAACATGACAATTTCTTATCTCCTGTGTGATACATCTCATGTGTAACAAGAATTGATTTATCTGCAAAACATTTCCCACATTCTGAACATGAAAATGGCTTCTCTCCTGTGTGACGTCTCTCATGTGCAAGAAGATTTGATTTCTGAGAAAAACATTTCCCACATTCTGAACATGAAAATGGTTTCTCTCCTGTGTGAATTTTCTCATGTTTAATAAGATGAGATTTCTTAGTAAAACATTTGCCACATTCTGAGCATGAATATGGCTTCTCTCCTGTGTGATTTCTCTGATGTACAACAAGAGTTGATTTTGCTGTAAAACATTTTCCACATTCTGAACATGAAAATGGCTTCTCTCCTGTGTGATGTTTCTCATGTGCAAGAAGATTTGTCTTCTGAGA
Organism: Ranitomeya imitator; assembly: GCF_032444005.1. Taxonomy (NCBI): domain Eukaryota; kingdom Metazoa; phylum Chordata; class Amphibia; order Anura; family Dendrobatidae; genus Ranitomeya; species Ranitomeya imitator. The sequence goes on from NC_091288.1 coordinate 204,944,940, forward strand.
AAAATATTTTCCACATTCTGAACATGAAAATGGCTTCTCTCCTGTGTGAATTCTCTCATGTACAACAAGATTTGATTTCTTAGCAAAACATTTCCCACATTCTGAGCACAAAATTGGCTTCTTTCTTGTGGGCCCGCTTTTATTTTCCACACTTTTATTTTGCTTAACAATCTGTGATGAATTAGGAGATAGTTCTTTGCTATAAAGGGTTGAGTGGATATCTGAGATGTTGCCATGCTCTTCATATGTTTCTTGTTTGAAGCTATCATCTTCTACTTTAATATATGAAGATATCAGATGTCCTTCGGAGCTGTTGGCATACTCATCTGCCAAGAATAAAAGTGATTTGATATTTGAACAAAACCTTAAAAATCATATTCATATAAATACAAAAATTACAAGTTTAAGAAAAAGTTAAAACTTTCATACATTTTCTAATAATCAGAAATATATGACCGCGAGGCTACAGGGTCTAGGAAAGGGGAAAAAGACAAGAAACAGGGTGCAGATCTAAGTGCAGATTATTTAGTTCAACTCAATTTTCAAAGGCTAAATTGCTCACCATTGGTGTGGCTTGTATCATAGCGTATCGACCTTTATGGTCTGAATGAGATGCCTTGTCTCTCTGATATGCAGCTATAGCCTGGATACAACGGATCTCTCAGCCAGGAGACCGTGTAGTGAAGTTCAGAATAAAAAAAGGGTTCATCCAGTCTGTTCAGCGCTCCCAGGTAACAGGCACCAGGCAGAGGTATTACAAGTCTTCAGTAATTTATTTAAAATAAAAAACAATATATAGAACAACGCGTTTCGGCTATATGCTTACTAAAAATAGCCTTCCTCAGGTATGAACATACCTGAGGGAGGCTATGTTTAATAAGCAAATAGCCGAAACGCGTTGTTCTATATATTGTTTTTTATTTTACATAACTTACTGAAGATTTGTAATACCTCTGCCTGATGCCTGTTACCTGGGAGCGCTGAACAGACTGGATGAACCCTTTTTTTTCTGACATACATTTTCTAAGGTATGTAAGAACGCTTTATTATTAACTGACTAAAGTGTCATCTACATCATGGGTGTCAAACTGCATTCCTCGAGGGCTGCAAACAGGTCATGTTTTCAGGATTTCCTTGTACTGCACAGGTGATAATTTAATCACCAACTCATTATTTGTGTAGGTGATTAAATTATCACCTGTGCAGTACAAGGAAATTCTGAAAACATGACCTGTTTGCAGCTCTCGAGAAATGCAGTTTGACACCCCTGATCTACATGATGTGATGATTGCACAAAGAATCAATTGTACTAATGTTCCTTCCCGATCATTGCCGAGTGCAAAGATCAAACGTCAAAGAATAAAACATTTGTCAATGATCACATATTTCATTATATATGTATATATATATATATATATATATATATACAGTGGGGCAAAAAAGTATTTAGTCAGTCAGCAATAGTGCAAGTTCCACCACTTAAAAAGATGAGAGGCGTCTGTAATTTACATCATAGGTAGACCTCAACTATGGGAGACAAACTGAGAAAAAAAAATCCAGAAAATCACATTGTCTGTTTTTTTAACATTTTATTTGCATATTATGGTGGAAAATAAGTATTTGGTCAGAAACAAACAATCAAGATTTCTGGCTCTCACAGACCTGTAACTTCTTCTTTAAGAGTCTCCTCTTTCCTCCACTCATTACCTGTAGTAATGGCACCTGTTTAAACTTGTTATCAGTATAAAAAGACACCTGTGCACACCCTCAAACAGTCTGACTCCAAACTCCACTATGGTGAAGACCAAAGAGCTGTCAAAGGACACCAGAAACAAAATTGTAGCCCTGTACCAGGCTGGGAAGACTGAATCTGCAATAGCCAACCAGCTTGGAGTGAAGAAATCAACAGTGGGAGCAATAATTAGAAAATGGAAGACATACAAGACCACTGATAATCTCACTCGATCTGGGACTCCACGCAAAATCCCACCCCGTGGGGTCAGAATGATCACAAGAACGGTGAGCAAAAATCCCAGAACCACGCGGGGGGACCTAGTGAATGAACTGCAGAGAGCTGGGACCAATGTAACAAGGCCTACCATAAGTAACACACTACGCCACCATGGACTCAGATCCTGCAGTGCCAGACGTGTCCCACTGCTTAAGCCAGTACATGTCCGGGCCCGTCTGAAGTTTGCTAGAGAGCATTTGGATGATCCAGAGGAGTTTTGGGAGAATGTCCTATGGTCTGATGAAACCAAACTGGAACTGTTTGGTAGAAACACAACTTATCGTGTTTGGAGGAAAAAGAATACTGAGTTGCATCCATCAAACACCATACCTACTGTAAAGCATGGTGGTGGAAACATCATGCTTTGGGGCTGTTTCTCTGCAAAGGGGCCACGACGACTGATCCGGGTACATGAAAGAATGAATGGGGCCATGTATCGTGAGATTTTGAGTGCAAACCTCCTTCCATCAGCAAGGGCATTGAAGATGAAACGTGGCTGGGTCTTTCAACATGACAATGATCCAAAGCACACTGCCAGGGCAACGAAGGAGTGGCTTCGTAAGAAGCATTTCAAGGTCCTGGAGTGGCCTAGCCAGTCTCCAGATCTCAATCCTATAGAAATCCTTTGGAGGGAGTTGAAAGTCCGTGTTGCCAAGAGAAAAGCCAAAAACATCACTGTTCTAGAGGAGATCTGCATGGAGGAATGGGCCAACATACCAACAACAGTGTGTGGCAACCTTGTGAAGACTTACAGAAAACGTTTGACCTCTGTCATTGCCAACAAAGGATATATTACAAAGTATTGAGATGAAATTTTGTTTCTGACTAAATACTTATTTTCCACCATAATATGCAAATAAAATGTTAAAAAAAACAGACAATGTGATTTTCTGGATTTTTTTTCTCAGTTTGTCTCCCATAGTTGAGGTCTACCTATGATGTAAATTACAGACGCCTGTCATCTTTTTAAGTGGTGGAACTTGCACTATTGCTGACTGACTAAATACTTTTTTGCCCCACTGTATATATATATATATATATATATATATATATATATATATATATATATATATATATATATATATATATATATATATATATATATACACATACTAGATTGTGGCCCGATTCTAACGCATCGGGTATTCTAGAATATGCGTGTCCCCGTAGTATATGGACAATGATGATTCCAGAATTCGCGGCAGACTGTGCCCGTCGCTGATTGGTCGAGGCAACCTTTATGACATCATCATCGCCATGGCAACCATTATGACGGCCTGGCGGCCTCGACCAATCAGCGACGGGCACAGCGACGATGATGTCATAAAGGACGAAATCCCACGTTTCTGATTCAGCGACGGGCACAGATCAATCAGAGACGCGGGATTTCTACGTCGATACTGTGCCCGTCGCTGATTGGTCGAGGCCTGGTGGCCTCGACCAATCAGAGACGCGGGATTTCCAGGACAGACAGACAGACAGAAAGACAGACAGACGGAAAAACCCTTAGGCAATTATATATATATAGATAGTTGTCGGCAGCACATCCATTGTGTACATAGAAAATGTTCTGCAATAATAAAAATGCATAAGAGAACGGAACCAAACCATCATTGCTATAACACAATGAAAGTTACTAATCAACTTCCTATATCATCAGTTATATTCTCCTTGCAGCCGCTCGCTTTCCGTCTTCAGGGGAAATAGACGGTTGTAGCAGTCATCATTCTATGAGCAGTGACTGTTACAGCTCACTGGACTGCCTCAAAGCGGCTACAGAGAAAATGTAACTTCATTTTCTACGAGTAGCAGCTCTTCCAGTAAAAAAGCCTAACATGGTTTAAATACTATTTACCTGTATATCACTACTATATCTTTACATAGGCAGATAATGGCCTCTAACGAGCACGGACGGATCATATGGGAGCATTTTTCTTCTCTCTCTCCAATGTCTCCATAGAGAACAGATGAATGCTTGAAAAATATTCCGTATATTGCATACCTCAGTGTGTGCTATGGAACTTTTTTCTATTGCTCAGTGACTTATCTTAAGTCAATAACTAGCACCTCAACTTTCATGTGACAGAGCCCAGAAGAAGCTCATATTGTACCACTCGTCTCACGAGAAATGCTCAAGAGTCTGTGCAAACAGATGGAGTACATCTCACATGCTCTCTGACAGCCACGTGCACAGCATAGAGCGGAGGAGCCGTATGGTCGTGCATTAGAAAGTCATAGCGATGGCACAAATATAACGCTGGATTAGCCTAGGCATTATTCTGCTTTCTGCTATAATCTATTCCTGGCTCTAATTATGAGGCAATTATCTTAAAATGAGTATGTTTGAAGGTCCGGTGAATGAGGAGAATGTGATCCTTCTCTTACTTATTTTGTGGTGACTCCTCATCAGGACGGTTACCTGTAACAACTTCCTCTTTGCACCGCCACTCATTTCCCTGCACATCATTTTCTCCTTTCTCCATTATGGTTTGTGGATTATTCATCAAATGTTTGCCTGGATTTCAAAACTGTGAAAATAATAATATATAATAAAGTCACAGGCAGAAGGAAAAGTCACGTGGAATGTTCTAGAAGGACGCTTCTACTACAAGCTCGTGTGGTCCCTGAGCCGCCAATCGATGCCGACATCACCACCTCCTATATCACCAATGCCACCTTCAGAGTCAGTATAGCGGTGCCTAGTGATAGAAGCCAGGGTCGCTGGAGCAGGGTCCATTGATTTCCTTCATTATTTTGTCTTCACATTTCGGATGCCCTGACATTTTTATTTTCCATCATAGAAGAATTGGTTTGCTTGGAAATTTTGCATTTGTGGGGTACATATTTTTTTTGTGGGATCGGAAGCTATTTTTTTTTTAATGGTGATATAAATGTAATGTTTTTTATTTACATGCAGCTCAATATGGTCTAAACCAATGTTTCCCGAACTCCAGTCCTCACGGCCCCCATGCTTTCAGTATTTTCATAGTGTTGCACAGGTAAGAGAATTCCTGATGACTTGATGATACTTCCACTACTTGTGCAATACTAAGGAAATGCTGAAAACATGACCCATGGGGGCCGTAAGGACTAGAGTTGGGGAAACACTGGTCTAAGCTAAAGAGATAGGTAGATGAACATTTGCTATCTGCCAGTACTCCTCTCTTATATGCAAGGCCATTGTCATGTCTGCACTCGCTGATTCTGGCATAATGTGTGGATGTGACCGGAGGCATCCAATACAAGACCACCTAGTCTGTCAAATAGCCTTACACATTATAGAGTTGTAATGATATGTGCACACGTAGGAAATGTGGTGCAGAATTTTCTGCACAAAATCCGCATCTCCTGGCAGAATACGCAGCTGCGGATTTGCCACGGTTTTTATGCGGATTTTGTGCGGATTTGCCGCGGAATTGATGCGGATTTTCTGCAGTTTTTGCGGATTTCTATCATGGAGGGGTGCAGAAACGCTGCAGACCCGCACAAAAGAAGTGACATGCACTTCTTTGAAATCCGCAGCAATTCCGCACTGATTTTTCCGCATCATCTGCACAACTTTTTTTTTTTACTCATTGATTTACATTGTACTGTAAATCGCAGTGCGGATCTGCAGCGTTTCTGCGTGGAAAAATCCGCTGCTGATCCGCAGCAAATCCGCATCGTGTGCACATAGCCTTACTCTTGCTCACGAATAACCACCCAAAGCTGCCACCACTAAGGCAGGTACCAATATAACTGATAAGTGATACAAATATAGTTCCAAATATAAGCAAATTTCACATGCAGCATATCATAAAGACCCTCACTTGAGAAGCATGACTAAAGGTACCTTCACACATAACGATATCGTTGCTTTTTGTGACGTAGCAACAATATCGTTAACGAAATCGTTATGCGTGACAGCGACCAACGATCAGGCCCCTGCTGGGAGATCGTTGGTCGCTGGGAATGATCAGGACCTTTTTTTGGTCGCTGATTCCCCGCTGTCATCGCTGAATCGGCGTGTGTGACGCCGATCCAGCGATGTGTTCACTGGTAACCAGGGTAAATATCGGGTTACTAAGCGCAGGGCCGGGCTTAGTAGCCCGATATTTACCCTAATTACCATTGTAAAAGTTAAAAAAAAAAAAAACAGTACATACTCACATTCCGATGTCTGTCACGTCCCCCGGCGTCAGCTTCCCGCACTGACTGCGTCAGCGCCGGCCGGCCGTAAAGCAGAGCACAGCGGTGACGTCACCGGGGGACGTGACAGACATCGGAATGTGAGTATGTACTGTTTTTTTTTTGTTTTGTTTTTTACTTTTACAATGGTAACCAGGGTAAATATCGGGTTACTAAGCGCGGCACTGCGCTTAGTAACCCGATATTTACCCTGGTTACCCGGGGACTTCCGCATCGTTGAAGACAGTTTCAACGATGCTGAAGTCTTTCCCCTGATCGTTGGTCGCTGGAGAGAGCTGTCTGTGTGACAGCTCCTCAGCGACCACACAACGACTTACCAACGATCACGGCCAGGTCGTATCGCTTGTCTTGATCGTTGGTAAGTCGTTTAGTGTAACGGTACCTTAAGACCAAACATTAAAGTAAAAGTGAACAACTTTTGGACCCCATGGTGGCTCAGTGATTTGCACTATTGCTTTGCATCACTTAGGTCCTGTGTATAAATCCCTCCAAGGACAACATCTGCAAGGAGTTTGTATATTCTCCCCGTGTTTGGGTGGGTTTCCTCCAGGTTCTCCGGCTTCATGTCACATTCTGAAGACATTCTGATAGAGAATGTAGATTGTGACCCAAAATGGGGACAGTGATGATAATGTCTGTAAGGCGATGTGAAATTAATAGCACTATGTAAGTGAGTAAAATAAACGTTAGTGAAAAATAGCTAAAAACATTAAAAAAAAAAAAAAAACGTACAAGGAAATCATACAAGGTTAAAGAGAACCTTGGCGTTTGTAACTAAAAGAGCCACCTTGTGCAGCACTAATGCTGCATTCTGACAAGGTGGCTTTTAGTTACAAACGCCTGCACACGCTGAAATAAACACTTATAAAATGTGCCCCCACATACTCTGAAATCGTCCCGGGGGTGGGCTTTCCTTCCTAATTAGATGCAGCGGAAAATGTGCATGATTTGAATGGAAAAAAAATGCATGAAAAAACGGATTCGGAGGCCGGATTCATCATTTCACAACTCAGTTTCATACGTTTTTCGCCGGATCAGTCGCTGGGTGTTTTTCGCCGGACAGAAAAAAAACGTTCCTCTTTACATTTTCTCCGTCCGTCAGAAACAGCTTTTTTGACGGATTTGGCAAAAAACGGATGAAACATGAGGCCATCAGGCGCAATCCGGCGCTAATACAACTCTATGAGACAAAAACGGATCTGGTGGAAAAAAGAACGAATCCGTTTTTTTCAAAACTCGGATTGTGCCTGACGGCAAACACCTGATGTGTGAAAGTAGCCAGATAGATATATGGATAGGTGTAGATATATGGATAGTTACATAGATATATCTATCCATATATCTATCTATCTATCGATATATCTATCGATCTATAATATATATTTGGTCGTCAGGTCGGCGTGTATCATCGTGTTTGACATCAAAAGCAACGATGCCTGCAATGTTTTACATGGACCTATCAACCAGCTACAACGATAAGTGAGTTGCCGTTACGTCACAGGATCGCTCCTGCATCGTTCTGGAGCTGCTGTGTTTGTCTACAGCGACCTAAACAGCGACGCTGCAGCGATCGGGTCGTTGTCTATATCGCTGCAGCGTCGCTGAGAGTGATGGTACCTTAAGAAATGTCTCTATCTCCAGCAGAACTGCTTATCACTGTCGTTCATAGTTTGATAGAACATATATATTTGAGTACCATTTATAAAATTCATATGAAAGTTCAATTATGAAATATTAATACATTTTTTTTTTTTAAAGCTGGAGTCGGAGCCGACTCCAACCAAAACTAACTCCGACTCCACAGCCCTGACGGTGGGATATGGGGTAATAAGGGGTTAATGTCACCTTGCTAATGTAGGGTGACATTAAGCCCGTTTAGTAATGGAGAGGCATCAATAAGACGCCTATACATTACTAATCCTACAGTAGTGAAAGGGTTAAAAAAAGGACACAGCCAGAAAAAAGTATTTTAATATTCTTAATTTCACTATACTTACCATACTCGATCGCCTGCAAAAAAATTTAAAATAAAACAAACGTATACTCACTTTCCGCCGTAGTCCAATTAATAACGAGTGTCCCACGACGATCTCCCCTACAGAACAGTGACATCGGGTGATGTCACTGCTCTGTAGGCCTCCAGTGACACACTGACAGGAGACAATGGCTCCTGCAAAGCATCAGTGAAGAGGTTACCTGAGTTCAGGGTCTCACTTTATTGCAAAGCTACGTGGGAATTTTCCCACACAGCAGTGCCACAAGTGAGAATAGGGATTATTTCTCACAGCAGTGGAGGAATACATTGAGGAAGGATACCTTCCGTCATTGTATTCCTGGACTGCCCTGGAGAGCGGTCGCATCAGCTGATGATGTAGCTCTCCACGGGAGATCGTCGTGGGTCACTCGTAGTAACTGGATATCTGCGGATCAGGGAGTATATTGTTTGTTTATTATTTTAATATTTTTTACAGGTGAGCAAGGGCTTCGGGGATCAAGGTAATGGTGAGTATGTACTCTAAGTTGTATGTACTGTATGTGTTGTGTATATGTACTGTATGTCTATGTGTGTTGTATGTATGCACTGTATGTACTGTTGTATGTACTGTATGTTCTGTATGTACTGTAGGTCATGTTGTATGTACTGTTGTATGTTCTGTATGTATGTTGTATGTACTATTGTATGTTGTATGTTATACTGTATGTTCTGTATGTAAGTTGCATGTACTGTTGTATGTTCTGTATGTCATATGTTGTATGCACTGTTGTATGTGCTATTGTATGTTATATGTTGTATGTTCTGTATGCATGTTGTTTGTTATGTATGTATGTTGTATGTACTGTTGTATGTTCTGTATGTTGCATGTACTGTTGTAGGTTATATGTTGTACTAGATGGTAGCCCGATTCTAACGCATCGGTTATTCTAGAATATGCATGTCCACGTAGTATATTTCACAGCCCACGTAGTATATTGCACAGCCCACGTAGTATATTGCCCAGCCACGTAGTATATTGCCCAGTCACGTAGTATAGTGCCCAGCTACATAGTATATTGCCCAGCCACGTAGTATATTGCCCAGCCACGTAGTATATTTCCCAGTCACGTAGTATATTGCCCAGCTACGTAGTATATTGCACAGCGACGTAGTATACAGCACAGAGCCACGTAGTATACAGCACAGACACGTAGTATATTGCCCAGCCACGTAGTATATTACCCATCCACGTAGTATATTGCCCAGCTACGTAATATATTGCCCAGTCATGTAGTATATTGCCCAGTCACGTAGCATATTGCCCAGTCACGTAGTATATTGCCCAGAGACGTAGTATATTGCACAGCGACGTAGTATACAGCACAGAGCCACGTAGTATACAGCACAGCCACGTAGTATACTGCCCAATCACATAGTATATTGGCCAGTCATGTAGTATATTGCCCAGCCACGTAGGATATTGCCCAGCCACGTAGGATATTGCCCAGCCACGTAGGATATTGCCCAGCCACGTAGGATATTGCCTAGCCACGTAGGATATTGCCCAGCCACGTAGGATATTGCCCAGACACGTATGTAACAGGTTAAAAAAGAGTTAAAATAAAAAATAAACATATACTCACCTTCCGAGGGAGCCCTTGTAGTCCTGTCGCCTGTGTGCGGTGCAGGCGGCAGCTTCCGGTCCCAGGGTTGGATAAGCGCAGGACCTGTGATGACATCGCGGTCACATGACTGTGACGTCATGGAAGGTCCTTCTCGCATAGCATCCTTGGCACCGGAACCTGCCGCTTTCACTGCCGAGGAGTGGACGCAACGACGGAGGGTGAGAATAATCTTTTTTTTTATTATTATTATTTGTAACATTAGATCTTTTTACTATTGATGCCGCATACACATCATCAATAGTAAAAAGTTGGTCACACAGGCTTAATAGCTGCGTTAATGGAGTGCATTACACCGCGGTCCATTAACGCTGGCATTAACCCAGTGTGAGGGCTGACTGGATGACTGGAGGGGAGTACGGAGCGGGCACTGACTGCGGGGAGGAAAGAGCGCCATTTTTCCGCCGGACTGTGCCGGTCGCTGATTGGTCATGGCTATTTTGCTGCGACCAATCAGCGACTTGGATTTCCATGACAGACAGAGGCCGCGAACAATGAATATCCGTGACAGAAAGACAGACAAACAGAAAGACTGACAGACGGAAGTGACCCTTAGACAATTATATAGTAGATGTTCTGCTGCATGTGGTATGTTCTGTATGTATGTTCTATAAGTCGTATGTACTGTTGTATGTTATATGTCGTATGTGCTATATGTTGTATGTAACGTTATATGTTGTATGTACTGTTGTATGTTATATGTTCGGTTGTATGTTATATGTTGTATATACTGTATGTATGTTGTATGTACTTGTCATATGTTGTATGTACTATATATGTGTGTATGTGATTTTTTTTTTTTTTTGTTACATTCAACACATTAGCTGGATGATGTGACCACTACTGTCCCATCATTGGCTAATGTGTCAATCACTGTCACTGTAGCAGGCATACCCAGATGGGACTTGCAGTCCCATCGGACAATGCCTGCACGCACACACACACCCAAAGACCCCCCGTACAGCCCCGCAGACAGCCCTGGCAGACCCCCCCGACAGCCCCGCACAGACCCTCGCAGACCCACTGACAGCCCGCAGACCCAGCCCGCACACACATACATACATGCACACAGTCACCGCCCACACGCTTCCCTTCTCCCGATCTGCAGCGTTTCACCCATAGCTAAACCGCAGATCTTTTTTACATCTGCGGTTTTGCTGCGGATGTGCCCGACTCAATGCAAGTCTATGGGTGCAGAAACACTGCAGATACGCACAAAAAATTGACATGCTGCGGAAAAAACAACGCTGCGTTAGTGCTATAGTGTATAGCCGACAGCTGCTGGATTGTCATCTGTATGGGGATGCTATACTCATATCTAAGGTCAGTAAAAAGACGTATTGGTGGCTATCTGCTCGGCCAACCTGAGACATGTTTCACACAAAGTGCTTCATCGGGGGTTGGTATATACATTGAATCCATGTCCTTTCATACTGCTAAACCAATAGGATTAAAACTTACATCATGAAATTGATCCATAAAAAAGGGTCCAAGATGGTGCTGGATGCCAGGAGGTGGGTCTACTGGTGGTCCCATGTGTACATCTGGTCACCAGTCATATGGTCACCAGCTGAATGACTAGTGAGAGGAAGAGGTGTGAATGAGTTCGGTCACATGTGAAGTCATGTGATCACGGGATGCAGTGTAACGCTGATGACACTGCATAAATTGTTGGAGAGAAGGCGCGGCCCAGTACAGTGACGCCCAGCCAGAGTGTCATGTGACAGACCAAGCGCATCACACCGGTACATAAAAAATGGACTACAGTCTTAAATAATACCAGCAGATGGCGTTATATTAGTACAATAATGAAGCAAAGTGCAAGGCAGACAAACAATGATAAACCCACAAAGGGTGATGAAAGGAAGTGGAAAAAAAACAAACACTTAAATGGATGAAAGAAAGGGAAGTGTGAACAAAAGCATAGTAATGAAAAAGAAATAAAAATGAATATAAATGTAAAAATAATAAAAAGAAAATGAATACAAAAAAATAAAATAAAAATAAAAAAAAATATTTAAAAGAAGAAAGAAAAGCGGTATTAAAAATGTATAGATAAATAGGTAAAAAGAATATGAGTAGGTACAAAAAAAGAGGCATATATATTGAAATGATAAAATAAAACAAACAAGGAAAATTAGACATGCGTGTGACAAAAGTGAAAAACAGTCCAGAAAATACATATACAGCTCTTATGTAGTTTCGCATAAAAGGTGTGAATAGATACACAATATACATGCACACATGCATAAAAGGAAAGTCACAAACAGATAAGCTCACGGAAATAATCACATGAAAGGAGGATAAGGCTGCTTTCACACATCAGGTTTTTTTGTTTCAGGCTAAATCCGGCTCTCGGGAGAAAAACCGGAAAAAATAAAAACCGGATCCGGTTTTTCCCCCATTGACTTGTATTAGCGCCGCATTGCGCCTGATGGCCCAGCGGTCCTTCCGGTTTGATGCCGGATCCGGTGTACACTTGATTCCGGCGTCTGGAAAAAAATGTCTACTGTAACGTTTTTTGTCTCCGGCGAAAAAGGCTGAAGCGCCAGATCCGGCGCTTCCGGCTCTTTGCTAGAATGGAAGCCTATGGGAGCCGGAAGGTGCCGGATGCAGAAAATGATGGTTCCGGCGGCCTGATCCGGTTTTTTAAACTGAGAATGCTCCAATTTTTTTTTTTTATCCAATAATCTAGATAGGCTAGCCGGATCCGTCAAAAAAACAGATTTGTCGCATTAGTTTTTCACAATCTGCGCTGGATCCAGTTTTTCCAACATTCGCTGGATTTAGCCTGAAACAAAAAACCTGATGTGTGAAAGTAGCCTAACCGTTACGTTCTTTCAGTCTATGGGGTGTCGGGTGTTGAGTTTGACAATCCACATAGTTTCTGCCCAATTTAGCCCACAATACTTTGTCATATTTTCTATTGTCAAATAATATCTACCCATTTTGTATCAAGACTCTAAATTATCCAGCATAGTTAATTATACGGATATACGTTTTGTGGCTAAAAGAGCTGCAGCTATTAGCTCCTTACTATCTCTCAGCCTTTTTTTTTTTTGAAAGGTGCCAATTAAGCTACTAATACCCGGCTTACGCTACTTTCACACTAGCGTCGTACGACGCAATGCGTCGTGGTGACGTACCGACGCATGCTGTGAAAGCGCAGCACAACGGGGGCAGCGGATGCAGTTTTACAACGCATCCGCTGCCCCATTGTGAGCTCTGGGGAGGAGGGGGCAATGTTCCGGCCGCGCATGCGCGGTCGGAAATGGCGGACACACTGCACCAAAAAACGTTACATCGCTGGAGGCTTCCCTGCTGATTGCTGACCTGGACGGCTCCCTGCGATGTATACACTGCGTACACCGCTACAGCCTTGTTGGGGAGATGACGCTCCTGGTTCATTTTCTGCCGGACTGTGCGCGTCGCTGATTGGTCGCGGCAGCCATGACAGGCAGCTGCAGAGACCAATCAGCGAACGAATAACCGTTACAGACAGAAGGACAGACAGACAGACAGACGGAAGTGACCCTTAGACAATTATATAGTAGATTGCTTTTTTTATTCTCATTTTTTTTGTTTCTTCTGCACTTGTTCTGTGCACTCATATCCTTACCTTTTTGTACTGTGCACTTTTATTGCTTATTTATGCACAAAATAACACTCCTTCACGTCATCTGTCTTTCACATTATTTTTATATATACCAATATGTGCCAATAGATACAGATAATGTAGATGTCACCTGCAGTCCCATGTAACACCACAGATAACACAGTGATTATACACATCAGCAGAATAAAACCTAAGGTCAAAGAGACGTTCAACATGTTGGAAAAAAAAACTGCTGTTCACATAATTCTGCATCGTGCAGTCAAAAAAAATCAGTAATGTAATAGATGTGACATCACAGAGCACAATCCCACCGACATTCCGAGATTTACCTCATGTCGCTCCTTCCTTCTTCTTTCTTTCCTTCTTCATTGTTGTCTCTGGCTCCGCCCCTCCCTGTAGCCCCGCCCCTCCCATGTGACCCCACAGGCTGAGCTGTGAGGCTGTAGAGAGGAGGGAGCAGCTGTGAGGCGTCCTGTCTCCTCTGCTGACTGCAGGCTGTGGTGACTCCTGCTACACTGTGTCAGGGCTCTGCACAGCACCGAGCGCTAAATGTCAGGGCTCTGCACAGCACCGAGCGCTAAATGTCAGGGCTCTGCACAGCACCGAGCGCTAAATGTCAGGGCTCTGCACAGCACCGAGCGCTAAATGTCAGGGCTCTGCACAGCACCGAGCGCTAAATGTCAGGGGTCTGCACAGCACCGAGCGCTATCTGTTAGGGGTCTGCACGGCGCCGAGCGCTATCTGTCAGGGGTCTGCACAGCACCGAGCGCTATCTGTCAGGGGTCTGCACAGCACCGAACGCTATCTGTCAGGGGTCTGCACAGCACCGAGCGCTATCTGTCAGGAGTCTGCACGGCGCCGAGCGCCATCTGTCAGGTCTGCACGGCGCCGAGCGCTATCTGTCAGGTCTGCACGGCGCCGAGCGCTATCTGTCAGGGGTCTGCACAGCACCGAGCGCTATCTGTCAGGGGTCTGCACAGCACCGAGCGCTGTCAGGGGTCTGCACGGCACCGAGCGCTATCTGTTAGGGGTCTGCACGGCGCCGTGCGCTATCTGTCACAGGTCTGCACAGCACCGAGCGCTATCTGTCAGGGGTCTGCACAGCACCGAGCGCTATCTGTCAGGGGTCTGCACAGCACCGAGCGCTATCTGTCAGGGGTCTGCACAGCACCGAGCGCTATCTGTCAGAGGTCTGCACAGCGCCGAGTGCTATCTGTCAGGGGTCTGCACAGCGCCGAGCGCTATCTGTCAGGAGTCTGCACAGCACTGAACGCTATCGGGTCTGCACAGCGCCAAGCGCTATCTGTCAGGAGTCTGCACGGCGCTGAACGCTATCTGTCAGGAGTCTGCAGAGCGCTATTTGTCAGGGGTCTGCACGGCACCAAGCGCTATCTGTCAAGAGTCTGCACGGCGCTGAACGCTATCAGTCGAGGGTCTGCACAGCGCCGAGCGCTATCTGTCATGAGTCTGCACGGCGCCGAACGCTGTCAGGGGTCTACACAGCGCTTAGCGCTATCTGTCATTGGTCTGCACGGCGTGGAACGCTATGTGTCAGGAGTCTGCACAGCGCCGAGCGTTATCTGTCAGGAATCTGCACAGTGCCGAGCGCTGTCAGGGGTCTACACAGCGCCGAGAGCTATCTTGAGAGTATGCACAGCGCCGAGCACTGTCGAGCGTCTGCACAGCGCTGTCAGGGGTTTGCACAGCACCGTGCGCTATCTGTCAGGGGTCTGCACAGCGCCGAGTGCTATCTGTTAGGGGTCTGCACAACGCCGAGCACTATCTGTCAGGGGTCTGCACAGCACCGAGCGCTATCTGTCAGGGGTCTGCACGGCGCCGAGCGCCATCTGTTAGGGGTCTGCACAGCGCCGAGCGCTGTCACGGGTCTGCACAGCACCGAGCGCCATCTGTCAGGGGTCTGCACAGCGCCGAGCGCTATCTGTCATGGGTCTGCACAGTGCTGAGCGCTGTCAGGGGTCTACACAGCGCCGAGAGCTATCTTGAGAGTATGCACAGCGCCGAGCACTGTCGAGCGTCTGCACAGCGCTGTCAGGGGTTTGCACAGCACCGTGCGCTATCTGTCAGGGGTCTGCACAGCGCCGAGTGCTATCTGTTAGGGGTCTGCACAGCGCCGAGCACTATCTGTCAGGGGTCTGCACAGCACCGAGCGCTATCTGTCAGGGGTCTGCACGGCGCCGAGCGCCATCTGTTAGGGGTCTGCACAGCGCCGAGCGCTGTCACGGGTCTGCACAGCACCGAGCGCCATCTGTCAGGGGTCTGCACAGCGCCGAGCGCTATCTGTCATGGGTCTGCACAGCGCCGAGCGCTGTCTGTCAGTGGTCTGCACAGCGCCGTGCGCTATCTGTCAGGGGTCTGCACAGCACCGTGCGCTATCTGTCAGGGGTCTGCACAGCACCGTGCGCTATCTGTCAGGGGTCTGCACAGCACCGTGCGCTATCTGTCAGGGGTCTGCACAGCACCGTGCGCTATCTGTTAGGGGTCTGCACAGCACCGTGCGCTATCTGTTAGGGGTCTGCACAGCACCGTGCGCTATCTGTTAGGGGTCTGCACAGCACCGTGCGCTATCTGTCGGGGGTCTGCACAGCGTTGCTCCCACTAAGTGGCCAATAACCCCATGCAGATACTCCCTTATTACCTTGGATCCCTTCAGTTCTCTTGTCAGCAGGTCCGCATTTACAGCTCCTGTTGCCCGAGGTGAGGAAGAGCAGAATGGTGATGACTGTAGTCAATGAGAGATCGCTGATGAGCTGCGGCACTCCTGGGACATACAGTTAGGTCCATATATATTTGGACAGAGACAAAATTTTTCTAATTTTGGTTATAGACATTACCACAATGAATTTTAAACAAAACAATTTGATGCAGTTGAAGTTCAGACTTTCAGCTTTCATTTGAGGTTATCCACATTAAAATTGGATGAAGGGTTTAGGAGTTTCAGCTCCTTAACATGTGCCACCCTGTTTTTAAAGGGACCAAAAGTAATTGGACAGATTAAATAATTTTAAATAAAAGGTTCATTTTTAGTACTTCTTTGAAAACCGTTTGTTGGCAATGACTGCCTGAAGTCTTGAACTCATGGACATCACCAGACGCTGTGTTTTCTCCTTTTTGAAGCTCGTCCAGGCCTTCACTGCGGTGGTTTTCAGTTGCTGTTTGTTTGTGGACCTTTCTGTCTGAAGTTTAGTCTTTAACAAGTGAAATGCATGCTCAATTGGGTTGAGATCAGGTGACTGACTTGGCCATTCAAGAATATTCCACTTCTTTGCTTTAATAAACTCCTGGGTTGCTTTGGCTTTATGTTTTAGGTCATTGTCCATCTGTAGTATGAAACGACGACCAATCACTTTGGCTGCATTTGGCTGGATCTGAGCCCACAGTATGGCGGCTCTGAAGACCTCAGAATTCATTCCGCTGCTTCTATCCTGTGTCACATCATCAATAAACACTAGTGACCCAGTGCCACTGGCAGCCATGCATGCCCGCGCCATCACACTGCCTCCGCCGTGTTTTACACATGATGTGGTATGCTTTGAATCATGAGCTGTACCACGCCTTCGCCATACTTTTCTCTTTCCATCATTCTGGTAGAGGTTGATCTTGGTTTCTTCTGTCCAAAAAATGTTATTCCAGAACTGTGCTGGCTTTTTTAGATTTTTTTTTAGCAAAGTCCAGTCTAGCCTTTTTCTTCTTGATGCTTATGAGAGGCTTGCACCGTGCAGTGAACCCTCTGTATTTACTTTCATGCAGTCTTCTCTTTATGGTAGATTTGGATATTGATACGCCGACCTCCTGGAGAGTGTTGTTCACTTGGTTGGCTGTTGTGAAGGGCTTTCTCTTCACCATGGAGATTATTCTGCGATCATCCACCACTGTTGCCTTCCGTGTGTGCCCAGGTCTTTTTGCATTAATGAGTTCACCAGTGCTTTGTTTCTTTCTCAGGATGTACCAAACTGTAGATTTTGCCACTCCTAATATTGTAGCAATTTCTTGGATGGGTTTTTTCTGTTTTCGCAGCTTAAGGATGGCTTGTTTAACCTGCATGGAGAGCTCCTTTGACCGAATGTTTACTTCACAGCAAAACCTTCCAAATGCAAGCACCACACCTCAAATCAACTCCAGGCCTTTTATCTGCTTAATTGAGAATGAAATAACGAAGGGATTGCCCACACCTGTCCATGAAATAGCCTTGGAGTCAATTGTCCAATTACTTTTGGTCCCTTTTAAAAACAGGGTGGCACATGTTATGGAGCTGAAACTCCTAAACCATTCATCCAATTTTAATGTGGATACCCTCAAATGAAAGCTGAAAGTCTGAACTTCAACTGTATCTGAATTATTTTGTTTGAAATTCATTGTGGTAATGTCTATAACCAAAGTTAGAAAAATGTCTCTGTCCAAATATATATGGACCTAACTGTAGATGCTGCCCATGAGGAAAATGGGCTTCTTGTATTTTAATCTGCACACAGGGACATTCACAAGGGATGGGTCAGGAGTAGATGAAGCCTGTAATGGCCGGCAGTTTGGTAGGTGCTCAATAGATTTATACATCGGTCTCTCTCACCTCAGTATTTATATAGTGATTTGTTTTAACGGTCGCCAAATACAACAATTAAAAAAAAACAGCCACAGGCTCTCCTTTTCTCACCAAAAATTATTTTCTCCACACACATGAGGCCACAGTCTACTGGCATTACTGGTAGGTGGGAAGACTTTGTCTCGTCGGCCTTCACAGCCGAGAGTGGAGTATAAGGTCTTGAAGAGTGCACGGAAGAGTAAAGCGAGCAACGCTGCTTGGTCCATATTTAGTTTTCTTTATATTGGTGTGCCACTACCCTTTGGTATGGTCTGTCATTTATATTATTACTTATAGGGCAGCACGGCGGCTCGGTGTTTAGCACTGCAGCCTTGAGTTCACATCCCACCAAGGACAACATCTGCAAGGAGTTTGTATGTTCTCCCTGTGTTCGTGTGGGTTTCCTCCGGATACTCCAGTTTCCTCCCACATTCCAAAGATATATTGATAGGGAATTTCAACGGTCATACCTGGACCCGTTGAAGCGCAGTCCGCGTGAAATGGCCGTCGTCCGGTTCCCTCCTCGCACCCTCTCGTTTGTACTGCAGCCCTACAGGCATGTCCGCATCCCATTGTATGGATAAATAAAGGACTTTTCTACTTTCATCGCTGGGTGAGTGCCAACTTTTTTCTTTTTTCTCTCTGGATGCCCATATTTGAGTTATTTTTGCACCATAACCCTTATTTGGGTCCAGTACTGTGACCGTTTTACCGCGTGGCATACGGATTTCTGCAATTATGAAGCTTATTTTTTAATAATTATGCATCATGTCTGTATTTTCTGATTGATCTATCTGGATTGGCCACTTATCCTTTATATACTCCGCTTAATATTCCCAACAACCTCCAATGACAAAGCTTTGTGTAAGGATTCCAGATGTTACATGGAGCCTGCTTTGCCCCTGTCCAAGATGGAGTCTTGTACTTCGCCCTGTCCTGAAACTTCCTCTCTGTCCTGCTATTTAAGTCCGGGTCTGGAGATCCTCCTTGCCTGAGTACGAGGGGCGATCCAAAAGTAATGATAATCGGTTATTTCTATTGCACACAGAAATTAAAATAAAATGTTTTCTTCTTAGGTACCCACTAGTCCAGGAAAAAAACATTACTTAAATAGACCACGATTCCCGGGAGCTACATTCATTTGAATATGAACTGCCGAGGAGTGAACATCAAAATGGAAAAAAACAAGCTCAGAGCTGTCATCAAATACCTCTGCTTGAAAAAAATGACTACCAAAGACATACACAGCGACTTGGTGGAAACATTGGGGGACTCTTCTCCATATTCCACAGTTGGACGCTGGGCCAAGGAATTTAAGCTGGGAAGAACATCGACGGAAAATGAACATCGTGAAGGACGCCCATCCACGTCCCTCAATTAAGAAAACGTGAAAAAAGTTGAAGAAGTTGTATTGGCAGATCGAAGAGTGACTATCAGGCATGTAGCTGAGGTCACAGGGATCTCATATGGCAGTATTCAAAGAATCCTTGCAAAAGAATTGCATATGAGAAAGGTCTCCGCGCGTTGGGTGGCAAAAATGTTAACCGACGAACAAAAGAAGAAACGAGTTGACATTTCAATAGCAAATCTCGAAAAGTTCCAAGCAGACAAGGAAAATTTTTTGTCACGTTTTATTACCATGGACGAGACCTGGATCCACCACTTTGATCCCGAAACTAAACAACAATCGATGACATGGAAACGAGCCGACGAACCGACGCCGAAGAAATTCAAAGTGTCAAGCTCAGCAGGGAAGGTTATGGCGTCCGTTTTTTGGGACGCTGAAGGAATTATTATGGTGGACTATTTGGAGAAGGGAGCCACTATTACGGGCTCCTACTACGCAGAACAAATAAGAAGATTGCGGGAGGCTATCAAGGAGAAAAGGCGCGGCAAACTGCGGGCTGGAGTGTTGTTTCACCAAGGTAACGCGCCAGCTCACAAAGCTGCTGTTGCCATGGCTACCATTCAAGAAGCGGGCTTTGAACTGGTGGAACACCCCCCCTATTCACCAGATCTAGCCCCCAGGGACTTCTTTCTCTTTCCTCGGCTCGAGGAACACCTCCGGGGCAAGAAATTTGACGACAATAGCGACGTGATAACCGCTGTTGGGGATTTTTTTGAGGGTCAAGATCAAGAATTTTTTTCTAAGGGAATTCTAAGTTTAGAAAAGAGATGGACTAAATGTATAGACTTGTTAGGAGACTATGTAGAAAAAGAAATGTATTTTTTGACTATATTCATTGTGTTTAGTATTGATTATCATTACTTTTGGATCGCCCCTTGTATTTTGTTGCTGTTTGCTTCGGAGATTCCTCCTAGCTTGCCTCTGGAGTCCCTGCTGCTGCTGGTTACTCGGTGCTCTGCCACTCTACTTCCAGCTGCCTTTAGTCCTCTGAGCTGCTTCCGGATCCTGCTGGTGTTACCTACTGTCCTGACTTCTAAAACTGTGTTTGTGCGGGCTGCTGTGCGGGACTTGAGTGGGACTTTTCAGCCCCAAAAGGTACACTTAAGGACCTTCTCCTTGTTATTCTCCACCCATGTTTTTCTGGACTTCCATGAAAGGTGTCGTCTCCTCTGTCTGCATAGTCCTGGACTTCCACGTGTGAGTGCCGATTGCACTATTACTTGACTTCCACGTATCAGTGCTGTTCACTCTCTTGTGTCATATTACTGCTGGACTTGTTTGTTTTAGCGGACGCGCACAGCTATTATGTTTGCTGGACATTTTTGTTTTGTGCTGTGCATTTCGCTGTATTTGCAGGAAAGCCTCTGTTAGTTTGTTTGTACTTCTTACTTTGCTAAAGTACAGTTTATTTGTCTTAACTTTGGTCTCAGTTCCATTTTATCCCATGCAGATTCCATAGTACTTAAGGCCCCTTCACATTTAGCGACGCTGCAGCGATACCGACAACGATCCGGATCGCTGCAGCGTCGCTGTTTGGTCGCTGGAGAGCTGTCACACAGACCGCTCTCCAGCGACCAACGATGCCGGTAACCAGGGTAAACATCGGGTTACTAAGCGCAGGACCGCGCTTAGTAACCCGATGTTTACCCTGGTTACCATGCTAAAAGTAAAAAAAAAACAAACAGTACATACTTACCTACAGCCGTCTGTCCTCCAGCGCTGCGCTCTGCTTCTCTGCTCTCCTCCTGTACTGTCTGGGAGCCGGAAAGCAGAGCGGTGACGTCACCGCTCTGCTTTCCGGCTCACAGCCAGTACAGGAGGAGAGCAGAGCGCAGCGCTGGAGGACAGACAGCTGTAGGTAAGTATGTACTGTTTGTTTTTTTTTACTTTTAGGATGGTAACCAGGGTAAACATCGGGTTACTAAGCGCGGCCCTGCGCTTAGTTACCCGATGTTTACCCTGGTTACCAGTGAAGACATCGCTGGATCGGTGTCACACACGCCGATCCAGCGATGTCTCCAGGGAGTCCAGCGACGAAATAAAGTTCTGGACTTTATTCAGCGACCAACGATCTCCCAGCAGGGGCCTGATCGTTGGTCGCTGTCACACATAACGATTTCATTAACGATATCGTTGCTACGTCACAAATAGCAACGATATCGTTAACAATATCGTTATGTGTGAAGGTACCTTTACATAATGTTTACACATTGGTGAAACACACATCGGGTGACCCTCATCAGGTCTAAGTAAGAAGGAAAAAAGGGGTGCACTCTGTGGAATGGAGCTGGCTGAACCTGGACAGGATCCAGTTCAATCATAAATTCGGGCAAACAACCGCACTCAGACAATTTTATGCATCAGAGATGTGAAGTATTTATTGAGTAACACCACAGTGGTCAATAGAGTTCTGAGGTAACGTTTCGACCCGAAAGGTCTTTCTCAAACCTCACTGTAAAAAACATGAAATAGACTATATTAAAGATGGTGGAACCAAAACAATACAGACAGAATACAGCATAGCAAAAATTATAGAATATCATAGGAAGTGCTAAACACAGTGGATGCAATTAACAACAGCTAGAGGAGGCCAATACATGCATAATGTGGTAAACATGATGGATGCCACTGTGTTGCCAGATGTATAAAGGGATGCTGTATATGCCTGAAGAGTAAAACAAAGGGGGGGACAAAAAAAGGGGGTGGGGGAGACCTAGTACCAGACAAAACAAAATAAATAACCATATTATGCGAGAAAATTATTTACATATGTACAAATCTTACAAAATACGTGAACGAGGCCCAGAGGAGTATACACGTAATATGAATATTAGATCAGCGTTCAGGCAGGCAGACAAACGGAGGGCGGTAGGCTTCATAGACAACTGAAAACATATAGATATATATAAAAAAAATACACATTGTAAGCAAGGGGTAGAGCAAAACTGACCTTAGTGAATAGTGATGGAGAAAAGAGGAGGAGGACGATACTTGTCCGATAAATGGAGACAGAGGCTCCTATGGAGAGTAGCAGAGAATGAGGCAAGGCAAAATGCTATGGTGGGGGCCAGAAGCAGAGCCTAATAAACACATACCACAAATGGTCCAGAGAGCAGGAGTACGAAGATCCGGTACGGCACGGACAGGGCGCAGTGTCCCTAAAAGCACTGTGGATGAGAGACCAGAAGTGAGGATGCTAATAGTGTGAAGAGAAAGCAGGGAGCTAAACCAAAGGGAGAAGGTACCTGTGGGTCCAGCAGGAAGGAAGGAGGCGGTAGTGTCCGGCATGGTGAACTGTCAGGGGATAAATACCAGCCAGACAGGAAGTGTGGTAGCGTGGAGGTGCGAGAAAGAGGCCAGGAACGCACGCTGAGGAGCTGAAAGAAGCGCGCACGGGGAGGAGCGAGAGAGAGGCCCGGAACGCACGCTGGAGCGCAGAAGACAGTGCGCACGCGCAGGAAGCAGGAGGCGTCTAGAATGAAGGGCTGGCAAAGGACGAGCAGAGGTGCACTGAGGGAGAAGCGCTATGTCGGCGCGTGCGCAGAGTGTGCGGATGTAGTAGGAGCGTGTCAGTACATAGGGCTCTGTGCTGATGGCAAGGGGAGGGGAAGGGGAAAAGAGGAAACAGGCGTACAGAGCTGAAAGAAAGAGAAAGTGGAGGTGGCGGTGTAGAGCCAGAGGATACTATATGGATTAAAAGCAATGATTTATAGAGAAAAAATAGAAAGATGAGAAATAAGAAGAAAAAGAAGGAGATAAGTAAAGGATAAGTAGAGAAATAAAGTAAAAAATGACAAAATCAATAAAAATAAAAAAAGGCAATAATAAAAATATAGTGAAGAAAATAGAGAAAATATGGAAAAGAGAACAATGCGTAAAATGGATAAAAAATAAAGAAAATAAAACTAAAAATGAAACAAATGAAAAAATGAAAAGAATGAAAATGAAAAAGGAGAAAAAGATAATATGAAAAAAATGAAAAAAAAAAAAAGTGGGAAAAAAAGGGGGAAAAAAAAGGGGAAAAAAAGGAAAAAGGAAAAAAAGAAAAGAAAAAAAGGATAAAATAATACAGGTCTATACTCCTGTATGAACTATTTTCACTTTAAGTGATGCAATTTCCGGGGAGTTATCTTTGTTGGCACTCTAATCTATGCTATGATATTATGTTTTAATTAATCTATTTTACCTATTATGTGACATTTATGTGAATTATCTATATATCTGAATTCATTTTATTTACCTATCATATTATACACATTCATGCACATATATCATTTGTACAGATATTGGTATTTGCAGTTATTGTATATTACTTTTTGGTGCCCCTTCATTTTTGGGGGATAGTTTTCCCTTGTTGCTGCTTACCTACCATGTATCCCTGTCTCTGTTATGTTGCCTACATACTTGTTCTTTTAAATTATTTAATAAGAAATATTTTCTATTATTTGTATTTACTTTTAGTCTTAATTTATTAATAACAAAGTACAATGTATCTGGAAAAATATAACATTCTGTTATAACTGATATGTTGAAAAAATTGTTTTGACCACAATAATGTGATACATGTCATATTTGGGCTTGGACACTAAGGGGTTAAAATGGCTTCTTCCGACTTGAGTTCTCTGATGGCTGACAAGATGTGATTTTTCAATAAAACATTTCCCACATTCTGAACAAAAATATGGCTTCTTTTATTTGTGACATCTCTCATGGTTAACAAGAACTGATTTGTAAGAAAAACATTTCCCACATTCTGAACATGAAAATGGCTTCTCTCCTGTGAGAGTTCTCTCATGTATAATAAGATGAGATGTCTTAGTAAAACATTTCCCACATTCTGAGCATGAAAATGGCTTCTCTCCTGTGTGATTTCTCTGATGTGCAAAAAGAATTGATTTGTATGTAAAACATTTCCCACACTCTGAGCATGAAAATAGCTTCGCTGCTATGTGATTTTTCTGATGTCTAACAAAAGTTGATTTATCTGCAAAACATTTTCCACATTCTGGACATGAAAATGGCTTCTCTCCTGTGTGAATTCTCTCATGTACAAGAAGACTTGATTTCTGAGTAAAACATTTCCCACATTCTGAGCAACAAAATTTCTTCTCTCCTGTGTGAGTCATCTCATGTCTAACAAGAGCCGATTTCATAGTAAAAGATTTTCCACATTTTGAACAAGAAAATGGCTTCTCTCCTGTGTGACTTGACTGATGTGCTACAAGAATTGATTTATATGTAAAACATTTCCCACATTCTGCACATGCAAATGGCTTCACTCCAGTGTGAATTCTCTGATGTACAACAAGATGAGATTTCATATAAAAACATTTCCCACATTCTGAGCATGAAAATGGCTTCTCTTCGGTGTGAATTCTCTCATGTATGAAAAGATGATCTTTCTTAGTAAAATATTTTCCACATTTTGAGCATGAAAGTGGCTTCTCTTCGGTGTGAATTCTCTCGTGCACGACAAGATAAGCTTTCTTGGTAAAACATTTTCCACATTTTGAGCATATCAATGGTTTATTTCCAATGTGAACTCCCTTGATGCCTAACAAGATGTGATTTTTTAATAAAACATTTCCCGCATTCTGAACATGAAAATGGCTTCTCTCCGGTGTGAATTCTCTCATGTGTAACAAGACTTGATTTGTCACTAAAACATTTTCCACATTCTGAGCATGAAAATGGCTTCTCTCCTGTGTGACATCTCTCATGTCTAACAAGACTCGATTTGTCACTAAAACATTTGCCACATTCTGAGCATGAAAATGGCTTATCTCCTGTGTGACATCTCTTATGTGTAACAAGACTTGATTTGTAAGTAAAACATTTCCCACAATCTGAACATGAATAAGGCTTCTCTCCTGTGTGAATTCTCTCATGTACATCAAGATTTGATTTCCGAACAAAAGATTTCCCACATTCTGAGCAAGAAAATGGCTTCACTCCTGTGTGAATTTTCCTATGTGTAGGAAGATTCCTTTTATTTGTAAAACATTTCCCACATTCTGAGCATGAAATTGTCTTCTTTCTTGTGGGCGTTGTTTTATTTTCCACACTTCTATGACTTTTATTTTGCTTAAAAGTCTGTGATGAATTAGGAGATAGTACTTTAAAAGGATCAGATGATAGTTCTTTGATATGAAAGACTGAGGGTATATCTGAGATGTTGCTATGCTCTTCGCATGTATCTTGTGTGATGCTACAATCATCCATTTTAAAATCCAGAGATATCATATGTCTTGCAGAGCTGTTGGTCCAATCATCTGCCAAGAACAAAATAAACTTAAAAATGACATTCATCTAGATCTGAAAATTAAAAATGTACGAAAACGTAAAATTATAACATTCCATACAAATTGTAAGGTATATAGCAATGTTCTATAAAGGTATGTAGGAAAATTCTACATAAAGCCGAGGCCCAGCAGTAAGTACCAGGAGAGGTGCCTGCACAGCTCCTGGCACTCTAACCCCCTAAATGCTGCTATCGATACTGATCACAGCATTTAGAATGCAAAGAAAAGTGATCGGTGTTGTCATGACGACATCTGGGTCACCAGGCTACAGCAAATTCCAAAGACCATAGTAAGAGCATGGTCTATGGAGCTTGGATCAGTGTATAACTGAAGCTGTGATGCATTGTAATGCATTATAACAGTGATCAGGGTTAATAAAGTTAAAGTCCCATAGAGGGGCTAAGAGAATTTTTTTTTATAAAGTATAAAAAAATACAAAATACAAAAAATATATCTACTATATAATTGTCTAAGGGTCACTTCCGTCTGTCTGTCTGTCACGGATATTCATTGGTCGCGGCTTCTGTCTGTCATGGAATTTCAAGTCGCTGATTGGTCGCGGCAAAACATCCACGACCAATCAGCGACGGGCACAGTCCGGAAGAAAATGGCCGCTCCTTACTCCCCGCAGTCAGCGCCCGGCGCCCGCATACTCTCCTCCGGTCACCGCTCACACAGGGTTAATGCCGACGGTAACGGACCGCGTTATGCCGCGGGTAACACACTCCGAAACCGCTGCTATTAACCCTGTGTGTCCTCAACTTTTTACTATTGATGCTGCCTATGCGGCATCAATAGTAAAAAAATGTAATGTTAAAAATATTAAAAAAACAAAAAACCTGCTATTCTCACCCTCCGTCGTCGCGTCATCTCCTCGGCAGTGCAAGCGGCAGGTTGCGGGGCCAAGGATGGTATGCGAGAAGGACCTTCCATGACGTCACGGTCATGTGACCGCGACGTCATCACAGGTCCTGCACTCATCCAACCCTGGGACCGGAAGCTGCCGCTTGCACCGCACACAGGCGGCAGGACTACAAGGGCTCCCTTGGAAGGTGAGTATATGTTTATTTTTTATTTTAACTCTTTTTTAACCTGTTACATACGTGTCTGGGCAATATACTACGTGACTGGCCATTATACTACGTGACTGGGCAGTATACTACGTGGCTGTGCTGTATACTACGTGGCTCTGTGCTGTATACTACGTCGCAGTGCAATATACTACGTAGCTGGGCAATATACTACGTGACTGGGCAATATACTACGTATCTAGGCAATATACTACGTGACTGGGTAATATACTACGTGGCTGGGCAATATACTATGTGGCTGGGCAATATACTACGTGACTGGACAATATACTACATGGCTGGGCAATATACTACGTGGTTGGGTAATATACTACGTGGCTGGGCAATATACTACGTGGGTTGTGCAATATACTACGTGGACATGCATATTCTAGAATACCCGATGCGTTAGAATCGGGCCACCATCTAGTATATATATATATATGTATATATATATATATATATATATATATATATACACTATGTGGTGGCCGATTCTAATGCATCGGGTATTCTAGAATATGCATGTCCACATAGTATATTGGCCAGCCACGTAGTATATTGCCCAGCGACGTAGTATATTGCCCAGCCACGTAGTATATTGCCTAGCCACGTAGTATATTGCCCAGTCACGTAGTATATTGCCCAGCCACATAGTATACAGCAGAGAGCCACGTAGTATATTGCAGAGCGAGGTAGTATATTGTCCAGCCACGTAGTATACAGCACAGAGCCACGTAGTATATTGCCCAGCCACATAGTATACAGCACAGAGCCACGTAGTATATTGCAGAGCGAGGTAGTATATTGCCCAGCCTTGTAGTATACAGCACAGAGCCACGTAGTATATTGCCCAGTGACGTAGTATATTACCGAGCCAAGTATGTCACAGGTTAAAAAAATAAAAAATAAACATACTCACCTAACGATTCGAGGTCCCCTTGTAGTTGAACATACTCACCATTCTGGTTGCTGCTCCTCAGCGTCCCGTCTCTCCGCTTCCTGGGATCCAATGGCGCTGTGCAGATGGGCGCGCGGCTGCCGCCATCTTGCGTTCCCCGGATGCTTTGCGAAATTACCCATATGACTTAGCGGTCTCGCGAGACCGCTAGGTCTTCTGGGTAATTTTGCAAAGCATCGCTGGCAAAGGAAGATGGCAGCAGGCACGAGCGGCTCAGCGGACAACGGAGGGTGAGTATAGCAGGTTTTTAGTTTTTTTACTATTTTTAACATTACTTTCTTTTACTATTGATGCCGCCTAGGCAGCATCAATAGTAAAAGGTTGGGGACACACAGGGTTAATAGCTGCAGTAACGGAATGCGTTACCCATGCCGCAGTCCGTTACCGCCGGCATTAACCCTGTGTTAGCGGTGACCGGAGGGGAGTATGGAGCGGGCACCGGGGACACTGACTGCGGGGAGCTGAGCGATGGGGACACTGACTGCGGGGAGCGGAGCGCCGGGGACACTGACTGCGGGGAGCGGAGCGCCGGGGACACTGACTGCGGGGAGCGGAGCGCCGGGGACACTGACTGCGGGGAGCGGAGCGCCGGGGACACTGACTGCGGGGAGCGGAGCATCGGGGACACTGACTGCGGGGAGCGGAGCGCCGGGGACACTGACTGCGCTGTATGAAGTAATAATATATATACATATGTGTCTACTGACATATATATATATATACATATATATACATACAGTATATGTTTTTTTTTAACACATGGATCCCTTGTATAGCCGTATGTCGGTTTTGCATGCCTGCGATAAAAACACGCAGTACGGATGCCATACGGATTACATACGGAGGATGCCATGCGCAAAAGACGCTGA
This sequence comes from Ranitomeya imitator, assembly GCF_032444005.1. Taxonomy (NCBI): domain Eukaryota; kingdom Metazoa; phylum Chordata; class Amphibia; order Anura; family Dendrobatidae; genus Ranitomeya; species Ranitomeya imitator. The sequence goes on from NC_091288.1 coordinate 204,973,619, forward strand.
AACACCCTGCCTACGAAGGAGCTACGGACCACTATTTTCGGGACTTTTCAGCGTATTACGGCCGTAATATATGGACCGTATTTTCATACGCTGAGTGTGAGGCCGGCCTTAGTCTGTGGCAGGCACTGACATATTCCGCCACTATGGCTGCTGCTCTTTCCTCTTCCCCCAGTATTATCGGTAGGTTCTCTTCCTCCTTCATGAAGGTGAAGCCTGGGAGGAGATCAGACAGTCTCTTGAGGCAAGTGTCCTTCACTGCTGAGTATTTGGGACACCTCAGCAGGAAGTGGGCCTCATCCTCCAAGGCCTCCTGGGGGCACTGCTGGCAGAGTCTGCTCTCTCTCGCTCCTCCAGTCTCTCTCAATTCAATTCAAATGAGCTTTATTGGCAGGACTAAGTACATATTAGCATTGCCAAAGCAAATGGTAAAATAATAGGGGGACTCGGTGGGGTATAGAAGTCTCTCCTCCATCCTGTGTCTCTCTCTTACCTCCTGTCTCTTTCTTCCCTTCTGTCTCTCTCTTGTCTTCCATCTCCCCTTCTTTCTTTCTTATTTCTTCCTGCCTGGTTACCTATGGCCCCTCCCCTCCATGTAGCCCCGCCCCTCCCATGTGACCCCACAGGCTGAGCTGTGAGGCTGTAGAGGATGGAGCATGTTATGTTTGCTAATGACAGGTGTTATGAAGGCAATCCAGAGACACAGTGTGCTTAGCGATCAGAGCGCACACAGTGATCTGACAAATACCCAAAAACACAAGAACGAGCTCTGAGACGTGGAAACTCTGTAGACTGCACACCTGATCCTATCCTAAACACAACTAAAAGCGGCTGTGGATTGCGCCTAACAACTACCTAGGCAACTCGGCACAACCTAAGAAACTAGCTAGCCTGAAGATAGAAAAATAGGCCTGATTTGCCCCAGAGAAATTCCCCAAAGGAAAAGGCAGCCCCCCACATATAATGACTGTGAGTAAGATGAAAAGACAAAACGTAGGGATGAAATAGATTCAGCAAAGTGGGGCCCGATATTCTAGGACAGAGCGAGGACAGTAAAGCGAACTTTGCAGTCTACAAAAAACCCTAAAGCAAAAACCACGCAAAGGGGGCAAAAAAGACCCACCGTGCCGAACTAACGGCACGGCGGTACACCCTTTGCGTCTCAGAGCTTCCAGCAAAACAAAAGACAAGCTGGACAGAAAAAAAGCAACAAAATAGCAAAAGGCACTTAGCTATACAGAGCAGCAGGTCACAGGAACAATCAGGAGAAGCTCAGATCCAACACTGAAACATTGACAAGGAGCAAGGATAGCAGCATCAGGCGGAGTTAAGCATTGAAGCAGTTAACGAGCTCACCAGAACACCTGAGGGAGGAAGCTCAGAAGCTGCAGTACCACTTGTGACCACAGGAGTGAATTCAGCCACAGAATTCACAACAGTATTCCCCCCTTGAGGAGGGGTCACCGAACCCTCACCAGAGCCCCCAGGCCGACCAGGATGAGCCGCATGAAAGGCACGAACAAGATCTGGAGCATGAACATCAGAGGCAAAAACCCAGGAATTATCTTCCTGAGCATAACCCTTCCATTTAACCAGATACTGGAGTTTCCGTCTAGAAACACGAGAATCCAAAATCTTCTCCACAATATACTCCAATTCCCCCTCCACCAAAACCGGGGCAGGAGGCTCAACAGATGGAACCATAGGTGCCACGTATCTCCGCAACAACGACCTATGGAATACATTATGTATGGAAAAGGAGTCTGGGAGGGTCAAACGAAAAGACACAGGATTGAGAACCTCAGAAATCCTATACGGACCAATAAAACGAGGTTTAAATTTAGGAGAGGAAACCTTCATAGGAATATGACGAGAAGATAACCAAACCAGATCCCCAACACGAAGTCGGGGACCCACACGGCGTCTGCGATTAGCGAAAAGTTGAGCCTTTTCCTGGGACAAGGTCAAATTGTCCACTACCTGAGTCCAGATCTGCTGCAACCTGTCCACCACAGAATCCACACCAGGACAGTCCGAAGACTCAACCTGTCCTGAAGAGAAACGAGGATGGAACCCAGAATTGCAAAAAAATGGAGAGACCAAGGTAGCCGAGCTGGCCCGATTATTAAGGGCGAACTCAGCCAACGGCAAAAAGGACACCCAATCATCCTGGTCAGCAGAAACAAAACATCTCAGATATGTTTCCAAGGTCTGATTGGTTCGTTCGGTCTGGCCATTAGTCTGAGGATGGAAAGCCGAGGAAAAGGATAGGTCAATGCCCATCCTACCACAAAAGGCTCGCCAAAACCTTGAAACAAACTGGGAACCTGTCAGAAACAATATTCTCAGGAATGCCATGCAACCGAACCACATGCTGAAAGAACAAAGGTACCAAATCAGAGGAGGAAGGCAATTTAGCCAAGGGCACCAGATGGACCATTTTAGAAAAGCGATCACAGACCACCCAAATGACTGACATTTTTTGAGAAACGGGAAGGTCAGAAATGAAATCCATCGAAATATGTGTCCAAGGCCTCTTTGGGACCGGCAAGGGCAAAAGCAACCCACTGGCACGAGAACAGCAGGGCTTAGCCCTAGCACAAATCCCACAGGACTGCACAAAAGTACGTACATCCCGTGACAGAGATGGCCACCAGAAGGATCTAGCCACTAACTCTCTGGTGCCAAAGATTCCAGGATGACCAGCCAACACCGAACAATGAAGTTCAGAGATAAGTTTATTAGTCCACCTATCAGGGACGAACAGTTTCTCCGCTGGACAACGATCAGGTTTATTCGCCTGAAATTTTTGCAGCACCCGCCGCAAATCAGGGGAGATGGCAGAAACAATGACTCCTTCCTTGAGGATACCCGCTGGCTCAGATAAACCCGGAGAGTCGGGCACAAAACTCCTAGACAGAGCATCCGCCTTCACATTTTTAGAGCCCGGAAGGTACGAAATCACAAAGTCGAAGCGGGCAAAAAATAACGACCAACGGGCCTGTCTAGGATTCAAGCGCTTGGCAGACTCGAGATAAGTCAAGTTCTTATGATCAGTCAATACCACCACGCGATGCTTAGCTCCTTCAAGCCAATGGCGCCACTCCTCGAATGCCCACTTCATGGCCAGCAACTCTCGGTTGCCCACATCATAATTACGCTCAGCGGGCGAAAACTTCCTGGAAAAGAAAGCACATGGTTTCATCACTGAGGAATCAGAACCTCTCAGTGACAAAACCGCCCCTGCTCCAATCTCAGAAGCATCAACCTCGACCTGGAACGGAAGAGAAACATCTGGCTGACACAACACAGGGGCAGAACAAAAACGACGCTTCAACTCCTGAAAAGCTTCCACAGCAGCAGAAGACCGATTAACCAAATCAGCACCCTTCTTGGTCAAATCGGTCAATGGTTTGGCAATGCTAGAAAAATTACAGATGAAGCGACGATAAAAATTAGCAAAGCCCAGGAACTTTTGCAGACTTTTCAGAGATGTCGGCTGAATCCAATCCTGGATGGCTTGGACCTTAACTGGATCCATCTCGATAGTAGAAGGGGTAAAGATGAACCCCAAAAATGAAACTTTCTGCACACCGAAGTGACACTTTGATCCCTTCACAAACAAAGAATTAGCACGCAGGACCTGAAAAACCATTCTGACCTGCTTCACATGAGACTCCCAATCATCTGAGAAGATCAAAATGTCATCCAAGTAAACAATCAGGAATTTATCCAGATACTCACGGAAGATGTCATGCATAAAAGACTGAAACACAGATGGAGCATTGGCAAGTCCGAACGGCATCACTAGATACTCAAAATGACCCTCGGGTGTATTGAATGCAGTTTTCCATTCATCTCCTTGCCTGATTCTCACCAGATTATACGCACCACGAAGATCTATCTTAGTGAACCAACTAGCCCCCTTAATCCGAGCAAACAAGTCAGATAACAATGGCAAGGGATACTGAAATTTAACAGTGATCTTATTAAGAAGGCGGTAATCAATACACGGTCTCAGCGAACCATCCTTCTTGGCTACAAAGAAGAACCCTGCTCCCAGTGGTGATGACGATGGGCGAATATGTCCCTTCTCCAGGGATTCCTTCACATAACTGCGCATAGCGGCGTGTTTGGGCACGGACAAATTAAATAATCGACCTTTAGGGAATTTACTACCAGGAATCAAATTGATAGCACAATCACAATCCCTATGCGGAGGTAGGGCATCGGACTTGGGCTCTTCAAATACATCCTGATAATCAGACAAGAACTCTGGGACCTCAGAAGGGGTGGATGACGAAATCGACAAAAATGGAACATCACCATGTACCCCCTGACAACCCCAGCTGGATACCGACATGGAATTCCAATCCAATACTGGATTATGGGTTTGTAGCCATGGCAACCCCAACACGACCACATAATGCAGATTATGCAACACCAGAAAGCGAATAACTTCCTGATGTGCAGGAGCCATGCACATGGTCAGCTGGGCCCAGTACTGAGGTTTATTCTTGGCCAAAGGTGTAGCATCAATTCCTCTCAATGGAATAGGACACCGCAAAGGCTCCAAGAAAAACCCACAACGTTTAGCATAATCCAAATCCATCAGATTCAGGGCAGCGCCCGAATCCACAAACGCCATGACAGAAAACGACGACAAAGAGCATATCAAGGTAATGGACAGAAGGAATTTGGACTTTACAGTACCAATGACGGCAGACCTAGCGGCCCACTTAGTGCGCTTAGGACAATCAGAAATAGCATGAGTGGAATCACCACAGTAGAAACACAGACCATTCAGACGTCTGTATTCCTGCCGTTCAACTCTAGTCATAGTCCTATCGCACTGCATAGGCTCAGGTTTAACCTCAGGCAATACCGCCAAATGGTGCACAGATTTACGCTCGCGCAAGCGTCGACCGATCTGAATGGCCAAAGACAAAGACTCATTCAAACCAGCAGGCATAGGAAATCCCACCATGACATCCTTAAGAGCCTCAGAGAGACCCTTTCTGAACAAAGCTGCCAGCGCAGATTCATTCCACTGAGTGAGTACTGACCATTTCCTAAATTTCTGACAATATACTTCTATATCATCCTGACCCTGGCACAAAGCCAGCAAATTTTTCTCAGCCTGATCCACTGAATTAGGCTCATCGTACAGCAATCCGAGCGCCAGGAAAAACGCATCGACACTACTCAATGCAGGGTCTCCTGGCGCAAGAGAAAATGCCCAGTCTTGCGGATCGCCGCGCAAAAAAGAAATAATAATCAAAACCTGTTGAATAGGATTACCAGAAGAATGAGGTTTCAAGGCCAGAAATAGCTTACAATTATTTTTGAAACTTAGAAACTTAGTTCTATCTCCAAAAAACAAATCAGGAATAGGAATTCTTGGTTCTAACATAGATTTCCGATCAATAGTATCTTGAATTTTTTGTACATTTATAACGAGATTATCCATTGAAGAGCACAGACCCTGAATATCCATGTCCACACCTGTGTCCAGAATCACCCAAATGTCTAGGGGAAAAAAAAAAAAGTGAACACAGAGCAGAAAAAAAAAAAAATGATGTCAGAACTTTTTCTTTCCCTCTATTGAGAATCATTAGTTTGGCTCCTTGTACTGTTATGTTTGCTAATGACAGGTGTTATGAAGGCAATCCAGAGACACAGTGTGCTTAGCGATCAGAGCGCACACAGTGATCTGACAAATACCCAAAAACACAAGAACGAGCTCTGAGACGTGGAAACTCTGTAGACTGCTCACCTGATCCTATCCTAAACACAACTAAAAGCGGCTGTGGATTGCGCCTAACAACTACCTAGGCAACTCGGCACAGCCTAAGAAACTAGCTAGCCTGAAGATAGAAAAATAGGCCTGACTTGCCCCAGAGAAATTCCCCAAAGGAAAAGGCAGCCCCCCACATATAATGACTGTGAGTAAGATGAAAAGACAAAACGTAGGGATGAAATAGATTCAGCAAAGTGGGGCCCGATATTCTAGGACAGAGCGAGGACAGTAAAGCGAACTTTGCAGTCTACAAAAAACCCTAAAGCAAAAACCACGCAAAGGGGGCAAAAAAGACCCACCGTGCCGAACTAACGGCACGGCGGTACACCCTTTGCGTCTCAGAGCTTCCAGCAAAACAAAAGACAAGCTGGACAGAAAAAAAGCAACAAAATAGCAAAAGGCACTTAGCTATACAGAGCAGCAGGTCACAGGAACAATCAGGAGAAGCTCAGATCCAACACTGAAACATTGACAAGGAGCAAGGATAGCAGCATCAGGCGGAGTTAAGTATTGAAGCAGTTAACGAGCTCACCAGAACACCTGAGGGAGGAAGCTCAGAAGCTGCAGTACCACTTGTGACCACAGGAGTGAATTCAGCCACAGAATTCACAACAGGAGCAGCTGTGAGGCGTCCTGTCTCCTCTGCTGACTGCAGGCTGTGGTGACTCCTGCTACACTGTGTCAGGACTTGATGCCGCTAATTTGTGCTCAGCAACGTTTATGCAGATTATTATTGAACACAATACGATAGTTCTGAAAAAATTAGACGAGGAAATTGATCTCCAATTTAAAACGATCCAAAAAGAAATTCAAGGAGATTTTTTGGATCGTTGCCTTAAAGACATCGATAATGAATTAGAAAAATGTGAGCATAATATCAGTGAAGGGAAAAAGAAAAAATTCTCCAGAGATGTGGTGGATTATGAATCGAAGAAGATTTTCCGGTGGCAGAATCAGGATCGTAATACTAAATCCTTCCAGTCCACAAGGAGTGAATCTATGAGTTCTCTGGCCTCCTCCTTGGGAGCACAGGGATTTGAAAGTGACAGAGATACCAACGCGATCCGGACCGGTCACAAGGTATACAAATCGAAAAAAAGCTTCACAAATATCGAAACATTTCAGAAAAGAAAGAAATGAAGAGAGTGATAGAAATAAGGTAATTAATCTCTCTTCACACATACTCACTGCATCACAAGTTGAGGTTCTGGAAAAAGGGCTGACTTTTTCTCCATCCTGTTCCTTAGATCCGTTTCTAGCCACTAAGGATGTACATTTATTCGCTCGTAAAGTGCTACTTAAAAAATTCCATCACAAAAATACTCTACCTGATAATAGAAATACGGAAGGAGAACAAGAAGCCCTGGAGGCTCTAATCTCTTTGATGGAACAGAATAAGAATATGTCTGAGGTAAGCAATTTCCCTAGTGATTTATTCAAAAAGCCAAAAAAATTCCCCCCATTAAATGTGTGCCCTGCAGTTGAATTCTTTACTAAGATGGTATCGAGAGATATTGAAAAACTGGCCACAAATAGATATAAAAAATTCAACTTGACTTATGATCAACAAAAAGCTCTTGGGGAAATGCAAAAGTGGGAGGACGTTGTTTTTAAGGCAGCGGATAAGGGTGGCAACCTTGTTATATGGCCAAGCGAGCAATATGAGATACAGGCCTACAAACTTTTAAATGATACTAAGTGTTATCGTAGGTTGCCATCCAATCCGCTCCCAGCTTACAAGGCGGAATTAATCACTATTTTGGAAGAAGCAGTATACGAGGGTATAATTCCAAAACAAGTACTGGAAACGATAAGCAAATTGGAACCTAAACTACCTACTTTCTATATTATCCCCAAAATTCACAAAGACCCAATAAATCCCCCTGGAAGGCCTATAGTGGCAGGCAATGACTGGTTGTGTGAAATCATCTGCGACACTCTTGACTCTTTTCTGAAGACTTTGGTGGCTAGCTTACCATCGTATATCAGGGACACCACGTCTGCTTTACAGAGATTAGACAATATGCATCTGACCGAGAGCATGGTGATGGTTACTGCAGACGTGGAGTCCCTGTATACATCTATTAGACATAATGATGGGATAGCAGCAACCAAATGGTTTCTCAGAATGAGTAGCTTGGATGCGCGGTTGGTGGACCTCCTGATTTGTCTTCTAGAATTCATTTTGACCCATAATTGCTTTATATTCAATAAAAAATTCTATTTGCAGAAGCAGGGTACTGCTATGGGGGCGTCTTGTGCGCCCTCATATGCAAATTTGTTTTTAGGTGCGTGGGAAAGGGAGATCTTCACTAGCAATCCAGTCCCAGGTTCAGAAAACATACATCATTGGATGAGATATATCGATGATGTGTGGTTCATCTGGGAAGGCCCTAGACATGAATTGGATTTGCTCATGACCCGGCTCAATACTAACGAATTGAATGTGAAATTGACATATAAAGTGGGAAGAGAATTGGAATTCCTAGATATATTGATTATAACAGCACCCAGTGGTAATTTAACCACAGAGGTCTTTAGAAAGCCTACTGCAACAAATACCTTGTTGCATGCAACTTTGTTACATCCTAGGTCTACCATAAAAGGAATACCAACGGGCCAATTCCTGAGATTAAAAAGAATTTGTTCGGATGATTACTCTTTTGAAGAACAAGCTAAGACTATGAGACAAAGATTTCGTGACAGGGGTTACAACAAGAGAATGATAAGGGATGGGTACCACCGAGCCAGACATACTCCCAGAAATGAATTACTCTACAAAAACAAGCCCAAAGTGGAAGAAAAAGAAGGTCATATACATTTGATTACTACCTTCAATAGTCAATGGGTAGACTTTAGGGGGATAATCGATAAATACTGGCCCATCCTACTATCAGATCCTACTCTCAAAAAGTGTCTACCATCAAAACCCCTGATTACGGCACGAAGATCTAAAAATCTGAAAGATCTGTTGGTGCATAGCCCACTATGAGCCACAGGATAAAAGGAATCAGACTTGGTTGGAGACTAAGGGATGTTTCCCATGTGGACATTGTAAAGGATGCGCAAATATGTTGAAGAGCAAAGAATTCATTAATGCAGTTGGAAGTCGCACCTATACAATTAGACATTTTATTACCTGCTCCACAAAAGGGGTAGTTTATAGTGCAGAATGCCCGTGCGGAAAACTCTACATAGGCCTCACAACCCGGGAATTGCGTATACGCGTACGCGAACATGTCAGAGATATTGATAAGCCTAAGACATGTGAGGACCCGACTCAGCTAAAAACAATACCTCGTCATTTTTTCCATAATCACGACTGTGACTCAAATCTTCTGAAGGTTAAAGGGATCGATGTTGTTAAAATGGGCCCGAGGGGAGGTGATTTGGCAAAAAATCTGGCCAAACTTGAATGTAAGTGAATTTATAGGTTGAGCACCATGGCCCCGGATGGGCTAAATGAGAGTTTTGGTTTCAGTGCTTTTTTGTAATATTTTCAACTGTCTGATCTCCAGTTCTCTTTAGGTTTTAGGGGTAGAGGGTTCTAGTATATTTTAATAATGTCTTTGTTGTGTTGCTAAGTTTTAACATTTATATTTTATTATTTATTATCTATTAGACATTGGCTTTACTTATCCTGTTGCAGTCTGATCAGAAATTGACACTGTGGATGTAGACCCGGCAATACTAATCATGGGAAGAAAGAAGGGATGAATATCGGAGACCTCTTAGAGAAATTCTACAGATCTTTGCACTTTGCATACATATACAATTTCATCCTTTTTGTATAATGTATAATTATTTTTCTTTTTATTATTTATTTTTTATTTATCTATTTATTTATAATTTTTTTTTTTTTAATCTTATTACCTTATTTTTGTTATGATATCTATTACTGTATTGCTTTATTAGAATTATCACTGTTATTTTCACTTATTGATTTTTATTGGTTATGTTTGAGAAAATGAGCATATTTATCAATTGTTTGTGTATTTTTGCCCAAATATATGAATTATGAACACTTATACATTTATGATGTTATGCACTTTAAATTAATAATGTTATTTGTAAATAGGTAGCTCACTATGTCATTTATTAAGATAATTTTTTACGTTGTAGGATGATCTATTATTGACAAAAGTATATAGCACAGGTCACTTTAATAGTATTATACGTATAGTTAAATACGGCACAGAGCATAGGTCACTTTAATAGTATCATACATATATGTATATACGGCACAGATACACTGGTCAACAGCATTTTTGGTGCCAAAGATATTTCATCGAATTTAGGGTAACTTTGGGGTGCTGATTCTGAATATGTCATCAGTTTTGCCAGATTGGCTCAAGTTTTTGAGATTTTTGGTATCTTATTTATAGCACTTGTTGGTAAAGGCGACGCATCATCTCATTAATTTCTTTGGATTAGTACTTGAACTGAGCAGTTCTCAATATAGTTTTGTGTTAATTAGTGTTCTAAAAGTTTGTTCATAGCTTGATTTTTGCACTAACTTTATGTTGTTGTCTGTTTTCCAGTGAAAAGCATGAACTCATCAAGAAGAAGTTGTCTTAACGATCCAGACTCATTCTGTTACATTTGTGGTGAATACACACTGCCAAAACATAGAAGAAACATAACAGACTTCGTAAAAAAAGTGTATTTTGCCTATTTTGGGATTATGCTTGGGGACCAAGACAAGTTTTGGGCACCACACATAGTGTGCAAAGCATGTATCGAATTATTACGAAAATGGAGCAAAGGACAAAGAAAATGCTTCAAATTTGGTGTTCCAATGGTGTGGAGAGAGCAAAAAAATCATCATGATGACTGTTATTTCTGTGCAGTGCAAGTGCAAGGATTCAATAAGCATAAGAAACGAAAATGGGAGTAACCTAACATGGAATCTGCAAGAAGGCCTGTCCCTCATTGTGAAGATGTGCCTGTACCTGTGGTTACCATGTTACCTGACCTTCCCCCACCTGATGATGATGAAGTGTGTATTCACCACAAATGTAACAGAATGAGTCTGGATCGTTAAGACAACTTCTTCTTGATGAGTTCATGCTTTTCACTGGAAAACAGACAACAACATAAAGTTAGTGCAAAAATCAAGCTATGAACAAACTTTTAGAACACTAATTAACACAAAACTATATTGAGAACTGCTCAGTTCAAGTACTAATCCAAAGAAATTAATGAGATGATGCGTCGCATTTACCAACAAGTGCTATAAATAAGATACCAAAAATCTCAAAAACTTGAGCCAATCTGGCAAAACTGATGACATATTCAGAATCAGCACCCCAAAGTTACCCTAAATTCATTAAAATATTTTGGACACCAGAAAAAAAAATTTTTTTTGTTGACCTGTGTAATAGGTCACTTTAATAGTATCATATATATATATATATATATATATATATATATATATATATATATATATATATACGGCACAGAGTATAGGTTATTATTTTTTTCTGTTATGGAATTTTCCCTTTAGTCTGGCCCCAGTCCTTCCACGCTGCCTGAGATGTGCGCGCTGCTTCGGAGTCTCCCTGCCATGAACTCAGATCTCCTCGGCTATTAGAGCTAGCGTGCGGACATGAAAGCCGTTACCATGGCATCATGAACGCGCTGCTGCTCGCAGTCCGAGGGTGATGAGTCATCGGTCAGATGGTGGGGGAACGAGCCGGCGCGCCGGTGATATCAGGTAGCGTTGCTCCACATGATCGGGCATTCTCATAGATCATTGGTCATGGTGCAGGATATAAGCCGGTGTATCCCTCTGCCCCGACACGCCCCCTGAAGAAGTGTGGACGAAACGCGCGTCGGGGAGAGGGACCGGACACTACTCCTTTCATCTAGCAGTAAGTATAGCGCTTTGTTACTGCTGTTTGGCAATAGATAATTGGCTGTGCTAATCCTTGTAGGGAAATTATACTTTGGATCTCGGAGGCTATTGTATTAGCGGTGACTATTGCAATCTACCTGTCACACAGTATATTGGGGTGAGGCACACTCTGCTATTATGTGGATACTCTTGTAGCTTATACCACACATACTTTAGTGAGTGATTGAATTCCTGTGCCCAGCTGAGTAGCTAATTAGCTTATCCGTATTCTATTACATGCTATATGTTTATAGAGTTTAGTAGTCTATAGGTCCCTCACATTTGAGATACTGTGTTTTTGGTTTGGATATTTTATGTATGTTTTCTATTTAATAAAATTGTTTTTATTGGGCTAAATTATGGTGGTTGTGCTTTTCTATGCCACTACTGATGCACAGTAAAATGTGGCACGGACGGAATGGATGACTGTGTCAGGACTGTAGCACCGAGCGCCGTCTGTCAGGGGTCTGCACAGCAGCGAGCTCTGTCTGGGGTCGGCACAGCGCCGAGCGCTATCTGGGGTCGGCACAGCGCCGAGCGCTATCTGTTAGGGGTCTGCACAGCGCCGAGCGCTATCTGTTAGGGGTCTGCACAGCACCGAGCTCTGTCAGGAGTCGGCACAGCGCCGAGCGCTATCTGTCAGGGGTCTGCACAGCGCCGTGCGCTGTCAGGCATCTGCACAGCACCGTGCGCTATCTGTTAGGGGTCTGCACAGCACCGTGCGCTATCTGTTAGGGGTCTGCACAGCACCGTGCGCTATCTGTTAGGGGTCTGCACAGCGCCGTGCGCTATCTGTTAGGGGTCTGCACAGCACCGTGCGCTGTCAGGGGTCTGCACAGCGTTGCTCCCACTAGGTGACCAATAACCCCATACATATACTTCCTTATTACCTTGGATCCCTTCAGTTCTCTCGTCAGCAGGTCCGTATTTACAGCTCCTGTTGCCCGAGGTGAGGAAGAGCAGAATGGTGATGACTGTAGTCAATGAGAGATCGCTGATGAGCTGCGGCGCTCCTGGGACATAGATGCTGCCCATGAGGAAAATGGGCTTCTTGTTTGTTAACTCTGCACACGGGCATTCACAAGGGATAGGTCAGGAGTAGATGAAGCCTGGAATGACCGGCAGTTTTGTAGGTGCTCAGTACATTTATAGATACAGTATATACATTTAGGACTCTCTCACCTCAGTATTAATATAGTGATTTTAACAGTTGACAAACACAGCAATAAAAAAAAAAACAGCCACAGGCTCTCCTCACCAAAAATTATCTTCTCTACACACTTGGGGTTTTTCTCAAACATTCTCGCAGCTTCAACTCATGAGGCCGCAGCCTGCCGGCATCACTGGTGGTTGTGAAGAGTTGGTCTTGTCGGCCTTCACAGCCTAGAGTGGAGTATAAGGTCCTGACGGAGAGTGAACGGAAGTGTAAAGCGAGCCATGCTGCTTGTCCCATCTTTTGTTTTCTTTAGATTGGTGTGCCACTACCCTTTGGTATGGTCTGTCATTAATATGATTACTTATTGATCACTAATCACATGTCCATCTCATTCTTACCCTTTTAGTATAGTTTTTTTTTTAACTTGGGGTCTTTTTCTGCATGTACATCGTGTGTGCATTATATATATATATACACACACACACCGTATATACTCGAGTATAAGCCGACCCCCCTAGTTTTGCCACAAAAAAAATGGGAAAACTTAATGACTCGAGTATAAGCCTAGGGTGGGAAATGCAGCAGCTACCGGTAAATTTCAAAAATAAAAATAGATACCAATAAAAGTAAAATTAATTGAGATATCAGTAGGTTAAGTGTTTTTGAACATCCATATTGAATCAGGAGCCCCTGTTATGAAGGCAATCCAGTGACACAGTGTGCCAACAATCAGAGCACATACAGTGATCAGACAATAACCCAAAAACAATAGAACGAGCTCTGAGACGTGGAATCTCTGTAGACTGCAACCTGAACCTATCCTAAACACAACTAAAGGTGGCTGTGGATTGCGCCTGACACTACCTATGCAACTCGGCACAGCCTGAGGAGCTGACTAGCCTGAAGATAGAAAAACAAGCCTGACTTGCCTCAGAGAAATACCCCAAAGGAAAAGGCAGCCCCCCACATATAATGACTGTTAGCAAGATGAAAAGACAAACGTAGGGATGACATAGATTCAGCAAAGTGAGGCCCGATATTCTAGATAGAGCGAGGATAGCAAAGAGAACTTTGCAGTCTACAAAAAACCCTAAAGCAAAAAACCACGCAAAGGGGGCAAAAAGACCCACCGTGCCGAACTAACGGCACGGCGGTACACCCTTTGCGTCTCAGAGCTTCCAGCAAAACAAAAGACAAGCTGGACAGAAAAAAAGCAACAAAATAGCAAAAGGCACTTAGCTATACAGAGCAGCAGGTCACAGGAACAATCAGGAGAAGCTCAGATCCAACACTGAAACATTGACAAGGAGCAAGGATAGCAGCATCAGGCGGAGTTAAGTATTGAAGCAGTTAACGAGCTCACCAGAACACCTGAGGGAGGAAGCTCAGAAGCTGCAGTACCACTGAGTTAAGTACCACAAGCTGGACAGAAAAAGAAGCACAAAAAGCAAAGAAGCACTTATCTAAGCAGAGCAGCAGGCCACAGGAAATATCCAGAAGCTCAGATCCAACACTGGAACATTGACAAGGAGCAAGGAAGACAGAATTAGGCGGAGTTAAATAACAAAGCAGCCATCGAGCTCACCAGAACACCTGAGGGAGGAAGCTCAGAAGCTGCAGTACCACTTGTGACCACAGGAGTGAATTCAGCCACAGAATTCACAACAGTACCCCCCCCTTGAGGAGGGGTCACCGAACCCTCACCAGAGCCCCCAGGCCGACCAGGATGAGCCACATGAAAGGCACGAACAAGATCTGGAGCATGGACATCAGAGGCAAAAACCCAGGAATTATCTTCCTGAGCATAACCCTTCCATTTAACCAGATACTGGAGTTTCCGTCTAGAAACACGAGAATCCAAAATTTTCTCCACAATATACTCCAATTCCCCCTCCACCAAAACCGGGGCAGGAGGCTCAACAGAAGGAACCATAGGTGCCACGTATCTCCGCAACAACGACCTATGGAATACATTATGTATGGAAAAGGAGTCTGGGAGGGTCAGACGAAAAGACACAGGATTGAGAATCTCAGAAATCCTATACGGACCAATAAAACGAGGTTTAAATTTAGGAGAGGAAAACTTCATAGGAATATGACGAGAAGATAACCAAACCAGATCCCCAACACGAAGTCGGGGACCCACACGACGTCTGCGATTAGCGAAAAGTTGAGCCTTCTCCTGGGACAAGGTCAAATTGTCCACTACCTGAGTCCAGATCTGCTGCAACCTGTCCACCACAGAATCCACACCAGGACAGTCCGAAGACTCAACCTGTCCTGAAGAGAAACGAGGATGGAACCCAGAATTGCAGAAAAATGGAGAGACCAAGGTAGCCGAGCTGGCCCGATTATTAAGGGCGAACTCAGCCAACGGCAAAAAGGACACCCAATCATCCTGGTCAGCAGAAACAAAACATCTCAGATATGTTTCCAAGGTCTGATTGGTTCGTTCGGTCTGGCCATTAGTCTGAGGATGGAAAGCCGAGGAAAAAGATAGGTCAATGCCCATCCTACCACAAAAGGCTCGCCAAAACCTTGAAACAAACTGGGAACCTCTGTCAGAAACAATATTCTCAGGAATGCCATGCAAACAAACCACATGCTGGAAGAACAAAGGCACCAAATCAGAGGAGGAAGGCAATTTAACCAAGGGCACCAGATGGACCATTTTAGAAAAGCGATCACAGACCACCCAAATGACAGACATCTTTTGAGAAACGGGAAGGTCAGAAATGAAATCCATCGAAATATGTGTCCAAGGCCTCTTTGGGACCGGCAAGGGCAAAAGCAACCCACTGGCACGAGAACAGCAGGGCTTAGCCCTAGCACAAATCCCACAGGACTGCACAAAAGTACGTACATCCCGTGACAGAGATGGCCACCAGAAGGATCTAGCCACTAACTCTCTGGTACCAAAGATTCCAGGATGACCAGCCAACACCGAACAATGAAGTTCAGAGATAACTTTACTAGTCCACCTATCAGGGACGAACAGTTTCTCCGCCGGACAACGATCAGGCCTATTCGCCTGAAATTTTTGCAACACTCGCCGCAAATCAGGAGAGATGGCAGACACAATGACTCCTTCCTTGAGGATACTCGCCGGCTCAGATGAACCCGGAGAGTCGGGCACAAAACTCCTAGACAGAGCATCCGCCTTCACATTTTTAGAGCCCGGAAGGTACGAAATCACAAAATCGAAGCGGGCAAAAAATAACGACCAACGGGCCTGTCTAGGATTCAAGCGCTTGGCAGACTCGAGATAAGTAAGGTTCTTATGATCAGTCAATACCACCATGCGATGCTTAGCTCCTTCAAGCCAATGACGCCATTCCTCGAATGCCCATTTCATGGCCAGCAACTCTCGGTTGCCCACATCATAATTACGCTCAGCAGCCGAAAACTTCCTGGAAAAGAAAGCACATGGTTTCAACACTGAGCAACCAGAACCTCTCTGTGACAAAACCGCCCCTGCTCCAATCTCAGAAGCATCAACCTCGACCTGGAACGGAAGAGAAACATCTGGTTGACACAACACAGGGGCAGAACAAAAACGATGCTTCAACTCCTGAAAAGCTTCCACAGCAGCAGAAGACCAATTAACCAAATCAGCACCCTTCTTGGTCAAATCGGGCAATGGTTTGGCAATGCTAGAAAAATTACAGATGAAGCGACGATAAAAATTAGCAAAGCCCAGGAATTTTTGCAGACTTTTCAGAGATGTCGGCTGAGTCCAATCCTGGATGGCTTGGACCTTAACCGGATCCATCTCGATAGTAGAAGGGGAAAATATGAACCCCAAAAATGAAACTTTCTGTACACCGAAGAGACTCTTTGATCCCTTCACAAACAAAGAATTAGCACGCAGGACCTGGAAAACCATTCTGACCTGCTTCACATGAGAGTCCCAATCATCTGAGAAGATCAAAATGTCATCCAAGTAAACAATCAGGAATTTATCCAGATACTCACAGAAGATGTCATGCATAAAAGACTGAAACACAGATGGAGCATTGGCAAGTCCGAACGGCATCACTAGATACTCAAAATGACCCTCGGGCGTATTAAATGCAGTTTTCCATTCATCTCCTTGCCTGATTCTCACCAGATTATACGCACCACGAAGATGTATCTTAGTGAACCAACTAGCCCCCTTAATCCGAGCAAACAAGTCAGATAACAATGGCAAGGGATACTGAAATTTAACAGTGATCTTATTAAGAAGGCGGTAATCAATACACGGTCTCAGCGAACCATCCTTCTTGGCTACAAAAAAGAACCCTGCTCCCAGTGGTGATGACGATGGACGAATATGTCCCTTCTCCAGGGATTCCTTCACATAACTGCGCATAGCGGCGTGTTCAGGCACGGATAAATTAAATAATCGACCTTTAGGGAATTTACTACCAGGAATCAAATTGATAGCACAATCACAATCCCTATGCGGAGGTAGGGCATCGGACTTGGGCTCTTCAAATACATCCTGATAATCAGAACTCTGGGACCTCAGAAGGAGTGGATGACGAAATAGACAAAAATGGAACATCACCATGTACCCCCTGACAACCCCAGCTGGATACCGACATAGAGTTCCAATCCAATACAGGATTATGGGTTTGCAGCCATGGCAACCCCAACACGACCACATCATGCAGATTATGTAGCACCAGAAAGCGAATAACTTCCTGATGTGCAGGAGCCATGCACATGGTCAGCTGGGTCCAGTACTGAGGTTTATTCTTGGCCAAAGGTGTAGCATCAATTCCTCTCAACGGAATAGGACACCGCAAAGGCTCCAAGAAAAACCCACAACGTTTAGCATAATCCAAATCCATCAGATTCAGGGTAGCGCCTGAATCCACAAACGCCATGACAGAATACGATCACAAAGAGCATATCAAGGTAATGGACAGAAGGAATTTGGATTGTACAGTACCAATGACGGCAGACCTATCTAACCGCTTAGTGCGCTTAGGACAATCAGAAATAGCATGAGTGGAATCACCACAGTAAAAACACAGACCATTCAGACGTCTGTGTTCTTGCCGTTCAACTCTGGTCATAGTCCTATCGCACTGCATAGGCTCAGGTTTATTCTTAGACAATACCGCCAAATGGTGCACAGATTTACGCTCGCGCAAGCGTCGACCGATCTGAATGGCCAAAGACATAGACTCATTCAAACCAGCAGGCATAGGAAAACCCACCATGACATCCTTAAGAGCCTCAGAGAGACCCTTTCTGAACAAAGCTGCCAGCGCAGATTCATTCCACAGAGTGAGTACTGACCACTTCCTAAATTTCTGACAATATACTTCTATATCATCCTGACCCTGGCACAAAGCCAGCAAATTTCTCTCAGCCTGATCCACTGAATTAGGCTCATCGTAAAGTAATCCGAGCGCCAGGAAAAACGCATTGACATTACTCAATGCAGGGTCTCCTGGCGCAAGAGAAAATGCCCAGTCCTGAGGGTCGCCGCGCAAAAAAGAAATAATAATCAAAACCTGTTGAATAGGATTACCAGAAGAATGAGGTTTCAAGGCCAGAAATAGCTTACAATTATTTTTGAAATTAAGAAAATTAGTTCTATCACCAAAAAACAAATCAGGAATAGGAATTCTTGGTTCTAACATAGATTTCTGATCAATAGTATCTTGAATCCTTTGTACATTTGTAACGAGATTATCCATTGAAGAGCACAGACCCTGAATATCCATGTCCACACCTGTGTCCTGAAACACCCAAATGTCTAGGGGAAAAAAAAAAATTGAACACAGAGCTGAGAAAAAAAAAAAAAAAATGATGTCAGAACTTCTTTTTTCCCTCTATTGAGAATCATTAGGTGGCTCCTTGTACTGTTATGTGCCTCAGAGAAATACCCCAAAGGAAAAGGCAGCCCCCCACATATAATGACTGTTAGCAAGATGAAAAGACAAACGTAGGGATGACATAGATTCAGCAAAGTGAGGCCCGATATTCTAGATAGAGCGAGGATAGCAAAGAGAACTTTGCAGTCTACAAAAAACCCTAAAGCAAAAAACCACGCAAAGGGGGCAAAAAGACCCACCGTGCCGAACTAACGGCACGGCGGTACACCCTTTGCGTCTCAGAGCTTCCAAGCAAAACGAATTGACAAGCTGGACAGAAAAAGAAGCACAAAAAGCAAAGAAGCACTTATCTAAGCAGAGCAGCAGGCCACAGGAAGTATCCAGAAGCTCCGATCCAACACTGAAACATTGACAAGGAGCAAGGATAGCAGCATCAGGCGGAGTTAAATAACAAAGCAGCCAACGAGCTCACCAGAACACCTGAGGGAGGAAGCTCAGAAGCTGCAGTACCACTTGTGACCACAGGAGTGAATTCAGCCACAGAATTCACAACAAGCCCCATATAATGCTCCATATAGTTCATGATGGGCCCCATAAGATGCTCCATATTAAAATATACCCCATATAATGCTGCACAAAGGTTAATAATGGCCCCGTAAAATGCTCCATAGACACATTTGCCCAATATAATGCTGCACAAATGTTGATTATGGCCCCATAAGATGCTCCATACAGAAACTTGCCCCATATAGTACTGCACTAACGTGGATTATGGCCCCATAAGATGCTCCATACAGACACTTGCTCCATATGCTGTTGCTGCGATTAAAAAAAAAAAAAATCACAGATACCTCTCATCGCTCAGGCCCCCGGCACTTTCAATATTCACCTCTCCTCGTTCCGGCGTCGCTCCGTCTAAAGCGTTCTTTGCACTGATGTTCAGGCAGAGGGCGCGCACTAACCACGTCATCACGCCGTCTGACCTGAGCGTCACTGCAGAGGACGCGGAAGATGGAGCGGCGCCGGAACGAGGAGAGGTGAATATCGCACAGTGCCCCCCTCCCCATTATACTCACCTGCTCCTGGCGCGGTTCCTGGTTCTCCGGGCACTGACAGCTCCTTCCAGCGTTGAGCGCTCATCGTTACCACTCATTACAGTAATGAATATGCGGTTCTACCCCTATAGAAGTGGAGTCGTGTACATATTCATTACTGTAATGAGCGGTAACATGTTACCGCTCAATACAGGAAGAAGCTGCCGGTGCCGGGAGAACCAGGGACCGCGCCAGGAGCAGGTGGGTATTATATTAGACAGCTGCCGATCCCCCTCCCCTGCCGACCCCTGGGAATGACTCGAGTATAAGCTGAGAGGGGCACTTTCAGCCTAAAAAAATGGGCTGAAAATCTCGGCTTATACTCCAGTATATATGGTGTATATATATATATATATATATATATATATATATATATACAGGTCCTTCTCAAAAAATTAGCATATAGTGTTAAATTTCATTATTTACCATAATGTAATGATTACAATTAAACTTTCATATATTATAGATTCATTATCCACCAACTGAAATTTGTCACGTCTTTTATTGTTTTAATACTGATGATTTTGGCATACAACTCCTGATAACCCAAAAAACCTGTCTCAATAAATTAGCATATTTCACCCATCCAATCAAATAAAAGTGTTTTTTAATAACAAACAAAAAAACCATCAAATAATAATGTTCAGTTATGCACTCAATACTTGGTCGGGAATCCTTTGGCAGAAATGACTGCTTCAATGCGGCGTGGCATGGAGGCAATCAGCCTGTGACACTGCTGAGATGTTATGGAGGCCCAGGATGCTTCAATAGCGGCCTTAAGCTCATCCAGAGTGTTGGGTCTTGCGTCTCTCAACTTTCTCTTCACAATATCCCACAGATTCTCTATGGGGTTCAGGTCAGGAGAGTTGGCAGGCCAATTGAGCACAGTAATACCATGGTCAGTAAACCATTTACCAGTGGTTTTGGCACTGTGAGCAGGTGCCAGGTCGTGCTGAAAAATGAAATCTTCATCTCCATAAAGCATTTCAGCCGATGGAAGCATGAAGTGCTCCAAAATCTCCTGATAGCTAGCTGCATTGACCCTGCCCTTGATGAAACACAGTGGACCAACACCAGCAGCTGACATGGCACCCCACACCATCACTGACTGTGGGTACTTGACACTGGACTTCAGGCATTTTGGCATTTCCTTCTCCCCAGTCTTCCTCCAGACTCTGGCACCTTGATTTCCGAATGACATGCAAAATTTGCTTTCATCAGAAAAAAGTACTTGGGACCACTTAGCAACAGTCCAGTGCTGCTTCTCTGTAGCCCATTTCGGCACCTGTAGCCCATTTCCTGCACACGCCTGTGCACGGTGGCTCTGGATGTTTCCACACCAGACTCAGTCCACTGCTTCCTCAGGTTCCCCAAGGTCTGGAATCGGTCCTTCTCCACAATCTTCCTCAGGGTCCGGTCTCCTCTTCTCGTTGTACAGCGTTTTCTGCCACATTGTTTCCTTCCAACAGACTTACCATTGAGGTGCCTTGATACAGCACTCTGGGAACAGCCTATTTGTTGAGAAATTTCTTTCTGGGTCTTACCCTCTTGCTTGAGGGTGTCAATGATGGCCTTCTTGACATCTGTCAGGTCGCTAGTCTTACCCATGATGGGGGTTTTGAGTAATGAACCAGGCAGGGAGTTTATAAAAGCCTCAGGTATCTTTTGCATGTGTTTAGAGTTAATTAGTTGATTCAGAAGATTAGGGTAATAGGTCATTTAGAGAACCTTTTCTTGATATGCTAATTTATTGAGACAGGTTTTTTGGGTTATCAGGAGTTGTATGCCAAAATCATCAGTATTAAAACAATAAAAGACGTGACAAATTTCAGTTGGTGGATAATGAATCTATAATATATGAAAGTTTAATTGTAATCATTACATTATGGTAAATAATGAAATTTAACACTATATGCTAATTTTTTGAGAAGGACCTGTATATATATATATATATATATATATATATATATATATATATATATATATATATATATATATAGATAGATATACATAGATATACATATACACACACACACACGTGGTCAAGATTGTTGGTACCCCTTGTTTAATGACAGAAAAACCCACAATGGTCACAGAAATAACTTGTATGTAACAAAAGTAATGATAAATCAAAAATCTATGAAAACGAACAAATGAAAGTCAGTCATTGCTTTTCAACCATGCTTCCACAGAATTAAAAAAAAAAAACTAATTAAATAGACCTGGACAGAAATGATGGCACCCCTGAAAATAATGTGACAAAAGGGACATGTTAAATCGTGGTGTGTCCACTAATTAGCGTCACAGGTGTCTACAATCTTGGAATCAGTGAGTGGCCTGTATATAGGGCTACAGATAATCACTGTGCTATTTGGTGACATGGTGTGTATCACACCCAACATGGACCAGAGGAAGCTAAGGAAAGAGTTGTCTCAGGAAATTAGAAAGAAAATTATAGACAACCATGTTAAATGTAATATTTATAAGACCATCTCCAAGCAGCAGGGCCGGACTGGCCATCGGGCATTTCTGGCAAATGCCAGAAGGGCCGATGCCTATAGTGGGCCACTCGATCCGTTCTTTGTGTCAGGGAAGTCGGTAATATAATAGCTAAATACTGTAGTTATGAGGAAGCTAAAGGACCTTCGGTGATGTCATGAGCATTTGATCAGTCACATGCATGTGTAGGCGGGATCAGAATACCAGCAGGGCTGGAGGTCACGCGATCCATTCATCACAGAGAAGGATGTGCCTGCACTGCAGTACCTCTCAGGATGGGGCACCGGAGGAGAGTGATAATGCGTGGGGGCTCTGCGGTCACCTGACCAGGATGGGGGTAGGAGCGCTCATTAACCCCTGCAGCGCCGGACAGGTGTGTGAGGTGCCGCAATAGTGACTGCAAGACCCCAATAGGAGCCGGCATCAAGCATGTAATGCGAGGAGCTGTGGTGATGGTGAACTACAGGTACCAGGGAGGGAGCCTCTGCGTGCCAAGCAGTGTAGAGGTGTCTGGGACAGGGGTGTGAGAAAAACAGCAGAAAAAGGGCAGCTGAACCATCATCAGGTCACAATACTAATGCACTGCAGCAGCTGCCACAATAAAAAGGGCAATGAACTGGTGGGAGTAACGAACATGTTGTGTGTATAGGGCGCTTGTCACATGCTGCCTGGTACTTTCCCCTCTGCCTTCAAACATGCCACCATCACACCCATCCTCAAAAAAGCTAACCTTGACCCAACTGCTATGCCTAGCTATCGCCCCATATCACTGCTCCCGTTTGCTTCCAAACTCCTTGAGCAGCATGCCCATGCTCAACTTTCCTCCCACTTCTCATCTAACTATCTCCTTGACAACCTCCAATCTGGCTTCCGCCCCCACCACTCCACCGAAACTGCTTTGACCAAAATTACTAATGACTCACAGCCAAAGCTAACAGACAGTTCTCCATCCTCCTCCTTCTCGACCTGTCCTCTGCTTTCGACAGTCGACCACTGCCTACTGCTACAGATTCTTTCTTCCCTTGGCATCAAAGGTCTTGCCCTGTCCTGGATTGCCTCATACCTTTCCGACCGCATATTTAGCATTTCCCACTCCCACACTACCTCATCATCCCGCCCTCTCTCTGTTGGAGTCCCTCAAAGCTCTGTCCTAGGGCCCCTACTTTTTTCCATCTATACCTTTGGCTTAGGACAACTCATAAAGTCCCATGGCTTCCAGTACCACCTGTATGCAGACGACACTCAGATCTACCTCTCTGGCCCAGATGTCACCTCTCTGCGGTCCAGAATCCAGGAGTGTCTATCAGCCATATCCTCCTTCTTCAACTCTCGCTTCCTAAAACTCAATGTAGACAAAACAGAACTCATCATCTTTCCCCCCATCTCGCATATCCCCCCTACCTGATCTATCTATTAAGGTAAACTGCATCACACTCTCTCCCGCACCTGAAATCCACTGCCTCGGGGTAACTCTCGACTCTGCCCTGTCCTTCAAACCACACGTCCAAACTCTTGCCTCCTCCAACTCAAAAATATTGCCAGAATCCGTCCCTTCCTCACCCCACAATCTACTAAAACTCTTGTGCATGCCCTCATCATCTCCCACCTCGATTACTGCAACACCCTCCTCTGTGGCCTCCCCGCTAACTCCTTTGCACCACTCCAGTCTGTCCTCAACTCTGCTGCCCAGCTAATCCACCTCTCTCCTCGCTACTCCCCTTCTTCTCCCCTCTGCAAATCCCTCCACAGGCTCCCAATTCCCCAGCGAATCCAATTCAAACTACTAACTCTGATCTACAAAGCCATCCACAACCTGTCCCCTCCCTATATCTCTGAACTAATCTCCCACTATCTTCCCTCACGCAATCTTTGATCCTCCCAAGACCTCCTACTCTCCTCCGCAGTTATTCGTTCCTCACACAACTGCCTCCAAGATTTCTCCCGAATACCCCCCATCCTGTGGAATTCCACGCCTCAACCCATCCGATTATCCACCACCCTCGGATCCTTCAGATGGAACCTGAAAACCCATCTCTTCAGGAAAGCCTACAGCCTGCAATAACCATTCTCTCACCTCACCAACCACCCAAGCTGCCACCTCACCAACCACCCGAGCTTCCGCCTCACCACCACCAGAGCTGCTGCATCACGCATCCCCGACCTTCTGTCTCTTCCCCAGTATCCCGTAGAATGTAAACCCGCAAGAACAGGGTCCTCTCCCCTCTGTACCAGTCTGTCATCGTAAATTTGTGTACTGTAAATGATATCTATAACCCTGTATATAACCCCTTTCTCATGTACAGCACCATGGAATTAATGGTGCTACATAAATAAATAATAAGAATAATGCTGCGTCACTGTCAGCGGCGCAATCCTGCAGTATTCTGCATCGTCACTGGTCCACATCCTACAGCTATGGGTATATTCTGTGATGACTATTTGAATTACCTTTGATTCGCTTTGATAACATCTGTACTCCTATTTTTCATGATATATTGTGTTGATTTATTCTTTATATTAGTGACAGGATAGGGGTGCAGGATGAGAGCAGCACATTACAGAATGGGGGCGCAGGATGAGAGCACTACATGACAGGATGGGGGCACAGGATGGGAGCAGCACATGACAGGATGGGGGTGCAGGATGGGAGCAGCACATAACAGGATGGGGCACAGGATGGGGGCGCAGGATGGGAACACCACATGACAGAATGGGGCGCAGTATGAGAGCACCACATGAAAGGATGGGGGCGCAGGATGGGAGCAGCACATGACAGGATGGGGGTGCAGGATGAGAGCAGCACATGACAGGATGGGGGCACAAGATGAGAGCACCACATGACAGAATGGGGGTGCAGGATGGGAGGAGCACATGACAGGATGGGGGGCACAGGATGAGAGCACCACATGACAGGATGGGGGTGCAGGATGGGAGCAGCACATGACAGGATGGGGGTGAAGGATGGGAGCAGCACATAACAGAATGGGGGCGCAGGATGGGAGCAGCACATACCAGAATGAGGGCGCAGGATGGGAGCAGCACGACAGAATGGGGGTGCAGGATGGGAGCAGCACATACCAGAATGGGGGCGCAGGATGGGAGCAGCACATGACAGGATTGTGGCACAGAATGGGAGCACATGACAGGATGAGGGCACAGGAAGAGAGTAGCACATAAGATGAAAGTGCACAAAACAGGATGAGGGTGCAGGATGGGGTCTGCACATGACAGGAAGGGGGTGCAGGAAAGGAGCAGCATATAACAGGATGGGGGCGCAAGATGGTAGCAGCACATGACAAGATTAGGGCGCAGGATGGGAGCAGCACATGACAGGATGGGGCACAGGATGGGAGCAGCACATGACAGAATGGGGGTGCAAGATGGAAGCAGCACATGACAGGACGGGAGCAGCACATGACAGAATGGGGACGCAGGATGAGAGCACCACATGACAGGATGGGGGCGCAGGATGGGAGCAGCACATGACAGGATGGGGGCACAGGATGGGAGCAGCACATGACCGAATGGGGGTGCAGGATGGGAGCAGCACATACTAGAATGGGGGGCGCAGGATGGGAGCAGCACATGACAAAATGGGGGTGCAGGATGGGAGCAGCACATACCAGAATGGGGGTGCAAGATGGGAGCAGCACATGACAGAATGGGGGCACAGGATGGGAGTAGCACATGACAGAATGGGGGGGTGCAGCATGGGAGCAGTACATGACAGCATGGGGGTGCAGGATGGGAGCACCACATGACAGGATTGTGGCACAGAATGGGAGCACATGACAGGATGAGGGCACAGGAAGAGAGTAGCACATGACAAGATGAAGGTGCACAAAACAGGATGAGGGTGCAGGATGGGGGCTGTACATGACAGGAAGGGGGTGCAGGATGGGAGCAGCATATAACAGGATGGGGGCGCAAGATGGTAGCAGCACATGACAAGATTAGGGCGCAGGATGGAAGCAGCACATACAGGATTGAGACCATATACCAATATAAATGCTAGCCACCCGGGCGTAAAATGGGCTCAATAGGTAGTATATATATACTGTATATACTGTACAGTACAATGGAAGATTTACCCTTCTGCAGTTTATTGTAAAAGAATACAAACTGCATCTCTGACGTCACGTCAATAGCGCTACAGAGGATTAGCTGCTGGCCTCCTGATTGGCGGCAGAACTATTGACGGGACATCAGAACTGTAGATACTGGATCTGTGGAGTGTGAATAAAGTGCAGTTTTTTATTCACACAAACTGGGGGGTAGTGCCATGTGATGTTTTATCGAATAGCACTCGGCCCAGTGTTATTCTATGGGGCAGAGCAGTTCAGCGATTATTTTCTCATGCTGAATCAACATGAGAGAACAATGGCAGCATACTCTGCTCAATCGCACCCCCATACAAGTCCATGAGTCTGAGTGAAACATCACACTGCACTCGGATACCACCCCAGTGCAATCCGATATACACAGAGTCAAGCCATGGAGGAGACGGAGTAATTTCTCCATCTCCTCCATTACCTGTCTCGACGTATATTGGACTGCACTGGAATGACATCCGAGTGCTGTCCGATGTTTCACATGCATCCATAGACTTGTGTGGGTGTGAGTAAGACAAGTCTCTGTGCCAATCGCATGCAGCTATTCTTCTCTCATGCTGAATCAACATGAGAAAATAATCGCAGATCTGAGCTGCACCAAAGGATAACACTGGACCGAGTGCTATACGATGTTTTATCACATAGCACTCAGCCATGTTATACACTCATGTGACCCCGGTCTTTGAGCAATAAATAGGACTTGGCTGTAATACTGGAGTATATAGTCTTGTTACACTCACATCACATCTTGTGACCTAGAGGTGCACAAATATATTAGATTTAAACCATGCGACAAGTGGACCTGTGTACCTTCAAATGCCAGGGCTGAATTTTAGTCCCAGTCCTGCCCTGCCAAGCAGATTGGTGTTCCTGTGACTACAGTTGCACATATTGTTCAGAAATTTAAGATCCATGGGACAGGAGCCAACCTCCTTGGACGTGGCCGCCAGAGGAAAATTGATGACAAATCAGAGACAGATAATACGAATGGTAACAAAAGAGCCCAGAAAAACTTCTAAACAGATTAAAGGTGAACTTCAAGCTCAAGGAACATCAGTGTCAGATCGCACCATCCGTCCTCGTATGAGCCAAAATGGACTTCATGGGAGACGAACAAGGAGGACACCATTGTTGAAAAAAAGGTAGGCTGGAATTTGCCAAACTACATGTTGACAAGCCACAACCCTTCTGGGAGACGGTCCTATGGACAGATGAGACAAAAATGGAACTATATGGCAAGGCACATCAGCTCTATGTTCACAGATGGAAAAATGAAGCATATCAAGAAAAGAACACTGTCTCTACTGTTACATTCTGGGGCTGCTTTGCTGCATCTAGCACAGGGTGTCTATAATCTGTGCAGGGTACAATGAAATCTCAAGACTATCAAGGAATTCTAGAGAGAAATGTGCTGTCCAGTGTCAGAAAGCTTGGTCTCAGTCGCAGGTCATGGGTCTTGCAACAGGATAATGACCCAAAACACACAGCTAAAACACCCAAGAATGGCTAAGAGGAAAACAATGGACTATTCTGAAGTGGCCTTCTATGAGTCCTGCCCTAAATCCTATTGAGTATTGGAAAGAGCTGAAACATGGCGCCTGGAAAAGGCAACCTTTAAACACGAGACAACTGGGGCAGTTTGCTCTTGAGGAGTGGGTCAAAATGCCTGTCGAGATGTGCATAAGTCTCATTGAAAGTTACAGGAATCGTTTGATTGCAGTAATTGCCTCAAAAGGTTGTGCAACAAAATATTAAGTTAAGGGTACCATCATTTCTGTCCAGGCCTATTTCATGAGTTTTATTTATATTTTTAATTCTGTGAAAGCATGGTTGAAAAGCAATGTCTGACTTTCATTTTCATACATTTGTTATTTATTATTACTTTTGTCAGATTCAAGTTTTCTGTGACCATTGTGGGTTTTTCTGTCATTAAACGAAGGGTACCAACCATTTTGACCATGTGTATATATATGTATATATTTAAATATACTTGTGTAGTCAGGTCACAGTCCAAGATCAGAATTCTGGGCAGGTAGCGGATCAAGACAAAAGGGAAAGGCAAATGGATGCTCAAAGGCAAGGTCCCAGGTCAGGCAACAAAGATCAAATGCGGGAACACAACGTACAGAGCAAGTGCACACCACTTGAGCTAAGCTACAACTGGCACTATTTGGAGGCAGAGAGCCAGCTAAATAGCCAGGTAATGACTAAAATAACAGACACATGGAGGAAGCCCCGGCACGCCCCAGCCGTGACGGGAGGGTTGAAATTTTACTGAACACACTGACTGCTCAGCACGTCCCAGCCTCCAATTGGATGACTGAGCTGTCCATCACCATTCTGACAGCTCAGCACGCTCATCCTAGATTGGACGGCTGAACTGTTACTCACTGCTTCCAAACACACTAATAGGTGGAAACAACAAAAAAGAAAGACAGGGGGGGCGGCACCACTGCCAACATGAAGCTGCAGACCAGTGATAACCACAGGTATGGGTTCAAAGCCGGTATAATAGGATGCGATGTTCCAAGATCTCGGGTGCTATATCCCGAAAAAACAAATCCTACCACTTGTACAATAGAAAAAATAAAAGCACTCACCGATCTGAAAAATCCTTAGCTTTATTGAGTCTTCATTAAAAAGAGTCCATGGCCGGGAGAATGAGGAAAGGAGTTAGTGCGAGCAGGTCAGAACGACGGCGCCTGTGCGGCCGCCCTGCCTATGAATCCCAGCCCCGCACTGTGCATAATGCATAACACACTGCGGGGCTGGGATTCCCAAGGTGGGTGGCCACACAGGCGCAGTCTGCAAGCCTGGCTGTGACGTCAGACAGCCAGAGCTCACTGCACCTGCACCAGACAGTACTACACAGCGCAGGCGCCGGATTTCATGCGAAAACAGCGCGGAGGGGGCGGCGCCCGATGCCCCTGAAGATTTGAGTGTCGGCAGTGTGGCGTTTCAAGCAGGGGAGTGAAGACCTGCCTCCCTGGCTAAAGACAGGTATTTTGGAGAAGTTATAAAACCCTTTATTTTGGGAATAAATGCACCAAAAACTAAAAGAGCCACCTTGTTAGAATGCAGCATTACTGCTGCA
The DNA here is from genome assembly GCF_032444005.1 of Ranitomeya imitator. NCBI lineage: Eukaryota > Metazoa > Chordata > Amphibia > Anura > Dendrobatidae > Ranitomeya > Ranitomeya imitator. The sequence goes on from NC_091288.1 coordinate 205,003,101, forward strand.
CAAGGTGGCTCTTTTAGTTTATAACGGCTGGAGGGGGTGACAGTGGCCCTTTAACAAAAAACTCCCACAAAGGCTTCCTCAGTGTTTAAAAATGTCCCTTAACATGTTTCAGTAGCCCCACAATCATGGGTAAGACTGCTGACTTGACAGATGCCCAGAAGGCAGTCATTGACACACCAGAAGCATAAAATAAAGGAGGCCCAGGAAGCCTTCAGAATTAAACTTGAAAAGAAACTGTCCCACAATAATACCAGAGAGGTTTGGGCAGGAATGAAATTACTGACTGGGCTTAAGCTGAGGCTTGAAAATGATCCAGGAACAATGGACAAGGCTAATGAGATGAATGAGTATTTCAACAGGTTCAGCAGTACATGTGTACATGTGCCAACTGATAGTGGAGGGGACCTGGGTGCAAATTCTGCAACATCGATATTGGAGGATGAGCAGACCAATTTTAGAGTATCCGAAAATGATGTGAGGAGGCAGTTTAAGTCACTTAACATTGGTAAAGCTGCAGGACCTGATGGACTCAGCTCACGTGTCCTTAAAGTTTGTGCAGACCAGCTGTGTACTGTCTTTACACGCCTATTTAATGGAAGTATACAAACACAGAGGGTACCGGTGTTATGGAAAACTTCCTGTCTGGTGCCGGTACCCAAGACTTCTTCTCCTGCAACCCTAAATGACTATCGTCCTGTAGCCTTAACATCTCATGCTATGAAGGCCTTGGAAAGATTAGTGCTTGCTCACTTAAGACCGAGGGTCAATGCTTTTATTGATCCCCTTCAGTTTGCTTACCGACATAGATTGGGGGTGGATGATGCTATTCTTTCTCTGTTACATAGGGTACATTCATTTCTGGAGAATGACGGAGCCACGGTGCGAGCGATGTTCTTCGATTTCTCGAGTGCATTTAACTCCCTGCAGCCACTTTTACTACACAAAAAGATGACTGATATGAAGGTGGAGGAGGGGATGAGAAATTGGATAACTGACTACCTATCAGATCGGCCACAGTTTGTACAGATGGGAGCAGTGGTGTCAAGCAGATTATTGAGCAGTGTAGGTGCCCCCCAGGGAACGGTGCTTGCGCCCTTTCTATTCACACTGTATACTTCAGACTTTCAGTATAAATCTGAACTTTGCCATCTTCAAAAATTTTCGGATGACTCTGTGGTTGTGGGATGCATTAGGGGAGATCAGGGGGATGAGGAATATAGAAGGGTGGTGTCGAATTTCGTGGATTGGTGCAATGGTAACTATCTGCAGCTAAATGTTAAGAAAACCAAGGAGTTGGTGGCCAACTATAGCAGGATAAAGTTGGAATGCTTACCGATCACTATTGCTGGTCAGGAGGTAGAGCAGGTGGAGAGTTACAAATATTTGGGGGTCCATTTGGATAGCAAACTGGACTGGAGATGCCACTCAGAGTTTGTCTACAAGAAGGGGATGAGCAGACTGTATTTCCTAAGGAAACTGAGGTCTTTTAATGTGTGTAGCAAAATGTTAGAAATGTTCTACCAATCTGTGGTGGCAAGTGCCATCTTTTTTGCAATCACGTGCTGGGGTAGTAGTGTGCGGGCCTCTGATGCTAATAAGCTGAATAAGATTATTAAGAAGGCAAGTTCTGCTGTGGGCTGCAATCTGGACTCTTTTGGGGAGGTAGTGGAGAGAAGAACTCTGAAAAAGTGTATGGCAATTATGAACAATAATGCACATCCATTATATGAGCTATTCATGAGACAGAAGAGCACCTTCAGCAACCGGCTAATACTTCTGAGGTGTAAGAAGGAAAAATATAGGAAATCGTTTGTGCCAACTGCCATGGGAATGTACAACAATAACATTAGGGTTAAACCACCAAGGTGAATGTCTACTTATTTCTCTACATTCAGTTCACTCGTTGTGTATGTCCTATTCTAATGTATAATGTTCTTCTGTCAACAAACTGTCATGTCAACTATGGAATTCCTTTATGATTTTTATTATTTAAGTTGTGCTGCTGTGATACCATAATTTCCCACGGGATCAATAAAGTGTATCGTATCGTATCGTATCGTATCGTATCGTACAAGGAGGGTAAGTTACAAAAGGTCATTGCTAAAGAAGTTGGCTGCTCACAAAATGCTGTGTCCAAGCATATTAATGGACAGTTGAGTGGAGGGAAAAAGTGTGTTAGAAAAAGGTGCACAAGCAACTGGGATAACCAAAGCCTTGAAATGATCGTTAAAAAAAGGCTATTCAAAAATTGAGGGAGATTCACAAGGAGTGGACTGCTGCTGGAATCATTGCTTCATGAACCACCACACACAGACGTATCCAGGACATGTGCTACAAGTGTCGCATTCCTTGTGTCAAGCCACTCATGACCAATAAACAATGCTAGAAGCGTCTTACTTGGGCCAAGGAGAAAAAGAACTGGACTGTTGCTCAGTGGTCCAATATGTTGTTTTCAGATTAGAGTAAATTTTGCATTCCACTTGGAAATCAATGTCCAAGAGTCTGGAGGAAGAGTGGAGAGGCCACAATCCAAGCTGCTTGAGGTCTAGTGTGAAGTTTCCACAATCAGTGATGGTTTCGGGAGCTATTTCATCTTCTCTTGTTGTGTTTTATCAAGACCAAAGTCAGCGCAGCCGTCTACCAGGAAATTTTAGAGCATTTCATGCTTCCCTCTGCCGACAAGCTTTTTGGAGATGAAAATTTCATTCTCCAGCAGGACTTGGCACCTGTCCACGCTGCCAAAAGTACCAATACCTGATTTAAAAACAACAGTATCGCTGTTCTTAATTGGCCAGCAAACTCGCCTGACCTTAACCCCATAGAGAATCTATTGGATATTGTCAAGAGGAAGATGAGACACCAGACCCATAAATG